>NW_028263339.1:0-59000 GCF_982192425.1 Myodes glareolus | reverse complement strand
AGCAACACTCCATTTATGTCGCACAGTGAATTGAAGTGTTGGAACAGAATGCTTCTTATTCAGAGAAATGCAAGTGAGTTTCTTGTGAATGCTTGAAAGTTGCTTAAGGTACTTTCCGAGGAAAGTGATTTTCTCTGAAAGGAGAGCATTTAGAAAGTGAAGCAAAACTCCATTCACTTCGCACAGAGAATTGAAGTGTTGGAAGAGAAGGGTTCTCTTTCAGAGAAATGCATGTGAGTTTTTTGTGAATGCTTGAATGTTGCTTAAGGCACTTTCAAAGGAAAGTGATTTTCTCTGAAAGAACAGCATTTAGAAAGTGAAGCAACACTCCAATCACTTCGCACATTGAATTGAAATGTTGGAACAGACTGCTTCTCTTTCATAGAAACGCATTTGTGTTTCTTGTGAATGCGTGAAAGTAGCTTAAGGCACTTTCAATGGAAAGTGATTTTCTCTTAAAGGACAGCATTTAGAAAGTGAAGCAACACTCCATTCACTTCGGATAGTTAATTGATGTTTTGGAACAGACTGCTTCTCTTTCAGAGAAACGCATGTGAGTTTTTTGTGAATGCTTGAAAGTAGCTTAAGGCACTTTCAAAGGAAAGTTATTTTCTCTGAAAGGACAGCATTTAGAAAGTGAAGCAACACTCCATTCACTTCCCACAGTGAATTGAAGTGTTGGAACAGAATGCTTCTCTTTCAGAGAAACGCCTGTGAGTTTCTTGTGAATGCTTGCAAGTAGCTTAAAGCAGTTTCAAAAGAGAGTGATTTTCTCTAAAAGGAGAGCATTTGGAAAGTGAAGCAACACTCCATTCAATACGCACAGTGAATTGAAGTGTTGGAACAGACTACTTCTCTTTCAGAGAAACGCATGTGAGTTTCTTACTAATGCTTGCAAGTTGCTTAAGGCACTTTCAAAGGAAAGTGATTTTCTCAGAAAGGACAGCCTTTAGAAAGTGAAGGAACACTCCATTCACTTCGAACAGTGAATTGAAGTGTTGGAACAGACTGCTTCTCTTTCAGAGAAATGCATGTGAGTTTCTGTTGAATGCTTGTAAGTAGCTTAAGGCCCTTTCAAAGGAAAGTGATTTTTTCTGAAAGGACAACATTTAGAAAGTGAAGCAACACTCTATTCACTTCGCACAGTGAATTGAAGTGTTGGATCAGTCTGCTTCTCTTTCAGAGAAACGCATGTGAGTTTCTTCTGAATGCTTGAAAGTAGCTTAAGGCACTTTCAAAGGAAAGTGATTTTCTCTGAAATGACTGCATTTAGAAAGTGAGGCAACACTCCATTCACTTTGCACAGTGAATTGAAGTGTTGGAACAGAATGCTTCTCTTTCAGAGAAACGCATGTGAGTTTCTTGTGAACGCTTGAAAGTAGCTTAAGGCACTTTCAAAGGAAAGTGATTTTCTCTGAAAGTACAGCCTTTAGAAAGTGAAGCAACACTCTATTCACTTCGCACAGTGAATTGAAGTGTTGGAAGAGAAGGCTTCTCTTTCAGAGAACGGCATGTGAGTTTTTTGTGAATGCTTGAATGTTGCTTAAGGCACTTTCAAAGGAAAGTAATTTTCTCTGAAAGAACAGCATTTAGAAAGTGAAGCAACACTCCAATCACTTCGCACATTGAATTGAAATGTTGGAACAGACTGCTTCTCTTTCATAGAAACGCATTTGTGATTCTTGTGAATGCTTGAAAGAAGCTTAAGGCACTTTCAATGGAAAGTGATTTTCTCTTAAAGGACAGCATTTAGAAAGTGAAGCAACACTCCATTCACTTCGGACAGTTAATTGAAGTTTTGGAACAGACTGCTTCTTATTCAGAGAAATGCAAATGAGTTTCTTGTGAATGCTTGAAAGTTGCTTAAGGTACTTTCAAAGGAAAGTGATTTTCTCTGAAAGGAGAGCATTTAGAAAGTGAAGCAAAACTCCATTCACTTCGCACAGAGAATTGAAGGGTTGGAACAGACTGCTTCTCTTTCATAGAAACGCATGTAAGTTTTTTGTGAATGCTTGAAAGTAGCTTAAGGCACTTTCAAAGGAAAGTGATTTTCTCTGAAAGGACAGCATTTAGAAATTCTTGCAACACTCCATTCACTTCCCACAGTGAATTGAAGTGTTGGAATAGACTGCTTCTCTTTCAGAGAAACGCATGTGAGTTTCTTGTGAATGCTTGCAAGTAGCTTAAAGCAGTTTCAAAAGAGAGTGATTTTCTCTAAAAGGAGAGCATTTGGAAAGTGAAGCAACACTCCATTCAATACGCACAGTGAATTGAAGTGTTGGAACATACTGCTTCTGTTTCAGAGAAATGCATGTGAGTTTCTGTTGAATGCTTGTAAGTAGCTTAATGCACTTTCAAAGGAAAGTGATTTTTTCTGAAAGGACAACATTTAGAAAGTGAAGCAACACTCTATTCACTTCGCACAGTGAATTGAAGTGTTGGAACAGACGACTTCTCTTTAAGAGAAACGCATGTGAGTTTCTTCTGAATGCTTGAACGTAGCTTAAGGCACTTTCAAAGGAAAGTGATTTTCTCTGAAAGGACTGCATTTAGAAAGTGAGGCAACACTCTATTCACTTCGCACAGTGAATTGAAGTGCTGGAACACACTGCTTCTCTTTAAGAGAAACAGATGTGAGTTTTTTGTGAATGCTTGAAAGTGGCTGAAGGCACTTTCAAAGGAAAGTGATTTTCTCTGAAAGGACAGCAATTAGAAAGTGAAGCAAAACTCCATTCACTTCGCACAGTGAATTGAAGTGTTGGAACAGATTGCTTCTCTTTCACAGAAACGCATGTGTGTTTCTTGTGAATGCTTGAAAGTAGCTGAAGGCACTTTCAAAGGAAAGTGATTTTCTCTGAAAGGACATCATTTAGAAAGTGAAGCAACACTCCATTCACTTCGCACAGTTAATTGAAGTGTTGGAACAGACTCCTCTTTCAGAGAAACAGATGTGAGTTTCTTGTGAATGCTTGTAAATAGATTAACGCAGTTTCAAAAGAGAGTGATTTTCTCTGAAAGGACAGTATTTAGAAAGTGAAGGAACACTCCATTCACTTCGCACAGTGAATTGAAGTGTTGGAAAAGACTGCTTCACTTTCAGAGAAATGCATGTGAATTTCTGATGAATGGTTGTAAGTAGCTTAAGGCACTTTCTAAGGAAAGAGATTTTCTCTAAAAGGACAGGATTTAGAAAGTGAAGCAACACTCTATTCACTTCGTAAAATGAATTGAAGTGTTGGAACAGACTGCTTCTCTTTCAGAGAAATGCATGTGTCTTTCTGTTGAATGCTTGTAAGTAGCTTAAGGCACTTTGAAAGGAAAGTGATTTTCTCTGAAAGGAGAGCATTTAGAAAGTGAATCAACACTCCATTCACTTCGAACAGTGAATTGAAGTGTTGGAACAGACTGCTTCTCTTTCAGAGAAACTCATGTGAGTCTCTGGTGAAGGCTTGTAAATAGCATAAGGCACTTTCAAAAGAGAGTGATTTTCTCTAAAAGGACAGCATTTAGAAAGTGAAGCAACACTCTATTCACCTCGCACAATGAATTGAAGTGTTGGAACAGACTGCTTCTCTTTCAGAGAAACTCATGTGAGTCTCTGGTGAATGCTTGTAAGTAGCTTAAGGCACTTTCAAAGGAAAGTGATTTTCTCTGAAAGGACAGCATTTAGAAAGTGAAGCAACACTCTATTCACTTCGCACAGTGAATTGAAGTGTGCGAACAGACTGCTTCTCTTTCAGAGAAACTCGTGTGAGTCTCTGGTGAAGGATTGTAAGTAGCTTAAGGCACTTTCAAAAGAAGTGATTTTCTCTGAAAGGACAGCATTTAGAAAGTGAAGCAACACTCTATTCACTTCGCACACTGAATTGAAGTGTTGGAACAGACTCCTTCTCTTGCAGAGAAAAGCATGTGAGTGTCTGTTTAATGCTTGTAAGTAACTTAAGGCACTTTCAAAGAAAAGTGATTTTCTCTGAAAGGACAACATTTAGAAATTGAAGCAACACTCCATTCACTTCCCACAGTGAATTGAAGTGTTGGAACAGACTCCTTCTCTTTCAGAGAAACAGATGTGAGTTTCTTGTGAATGCTTATAAGTAGATTAAGGCAGTGTCAAAAGAGAGTGTTTTTCTCTGAAAGGAGATCATTTAGAAAGTGAATTTCTCTGAAAGGACAGCAATTAGAAAGTGAAGCAACACTCCATTCACTTCGCACAGTGAATTGAAGTGTTGGAACAGATTGCTTCTCTTTCACAGAAACGCATGTGTGTTTCTTGTGAATGCTTGAAAGTAGCTGAAGGCACTTTCAAAGGAAAGTGATTTTCTCTGAAAGGACATCATTTAGAAAGTGAAGCAACACTCCATTCACTTCGCACAGTTAATTGAAGTTTTGGAACAGACTCCTCTTTCAGAGAAACAGATGTGAGTTTCTTGTGTATGCTTGTGAGTAGATTAACGCAGATTCAAAAGAGAGTGATTTTCTCTGAAAGGACAGTATTTAGAAAGTGAAGCAACACTCCATTCACTTCGCACAGTGAATTGAAGTGTTGTAAAAGACCGCTTCACTTTCAGAGAAATGCATGTGACTTTCTGTTGAATGCTTGTAAGTAGCTTAAGGCACTTTCTAAGGAAAGTGATTTTCTCTGAAAGGACAGCATTTAGAAAGTGTAGCAACACTCCATTCACTTCGCACAGTGAATTGAAGTGTTGGAACAGACTCCTTTTCTTTCAGAGAAATGCATGTGAGTTTCTTGTGAATGCTTGTAAGAAGATTAAGGCAGTTTCAAAAGAGAGTGATTTTCTCTGATGGGAGAGCATTTAGAAAGTGAAGCAAGACACCATTCACTTCACACAGTGAATTGAAGTGTTGGAACAGACTGCATCTCTTTCAGAGAAACCCATGTGAATTTCTTCTGAATTCTTGTAAGTAGCTTAAGGCACTTTCAAAGGAAAGTGATTTTCTCTGAAAGGACAGCATTTAGAAAGTGAAGCAACACTCTATTCACTTCGTACAATGAATTGAAGTGTTGGAACAGACTGCTTCTCTTTCAGAGAAATGCATGTGACTTTCTGTTGAATGCTTGTAAGTAGCTTAAGGCACTTTGAAAGGAAAGTGATTTTCTCTGAAAGGAGAGCATTTAGAAAGTGAAGCAACACTCCATTCACTTCGCACAGTGAATTGAAGTGTTGGAACAGACTGCTTCTCTTTCAGAGAAACTCATGTGAGTCTCTGGTGAAGGTTTGTAAGTAGCATAAGGCACTTTCAAAAGAGAGTGATTTTCTCTAAAAGGACAGCATTTAGAAAGTGAAGCAACACTCTATTCACTTCGCACAATGAATTGAAGTGTTGGAACAGACTGCTTCTCTTTCAGAGAAACTCATGTGAGTCTCTGGTGAATGCTTGTAAGTAGCTTAAGGCACTTTCAAAGGAAAGTGATTTTCTCTGAAAGGACAGCATTTAGAAAGTGAAGCAACACTCTATTCACTTCGCACAGTGAATTGAAGTGTTGGAACAGACTGCTTCTCTTGCAGAGAAATGCATGTGAGTGTCTGTTGAATGCTTGTAAGTAACTTAAGGCACTTTCAAAGAAAAGTGATTTTCTCTGAAAGGACAACATTTAGAAAGTGAAGCAACACTCGTTTCACTTCCCACAGTGAATTGAAGTGTTGGAACAGACTCCATCTCTTTCAGAGAAACAGATGTGAGTTTCTTGTGAATGCTTATAAGTAGATTAAGGCAGTTTCAAAAGAGAGTGATTTTCTCTGAAAGGAGAGCATTTAAAAAGTGAAGCAACACTCCATTCACTTCGCACAGTGAATTGAAGTGTTGGAACAGACTGCTTCTCTTTAAGAGAAACTCAAGTGAGTCTCTGGTGAATGCTTGTAAGTAGTTTAAAGCACTTTCAAATGAAAGTGATTTTCTCTGAAAGGACAGCATTTAGAAAGTGAAGCAACACTCCATTCACTTCGCACAGTGAATTGAAGTGCTGGAACAGACTGCTTCTCTTTCAGAGAAACGCATGTGAGTTTCTTCTGAATTCTTTTAAGTAGCTTAGGGCACTTTCAAAGGAAAGTGATTTTCTCAGAAAGGACAGCATTTAGAAAGTGAATCAACACTCTATTCACTTCGCACAGTGAATTGATGTGTTGGAACAGACTGCTTCTCTTTCAGAGAAACGCATGTGAGTCTCTGGTGAATGCTTGTAAGTAGCTTAAGGCACTTTCAAAGGAATGTGATTTTCTCAGAAAGGACAGCAATTAGAAAATGAAGCAACACTCCATTCACTTCGCACAATGAATTGAAGTGTTGGAACAGACTGCTTCTCTTTCAGAGAAATGCATGTGACTTTCTTCTGACTGCTTTTAAGTAACTTAAGGCATTTCAAAGGAAAGTGATTTTCTCTGAAAGGACAGCATTTAGAAAGTGAAGCAACACTCTATTCACTTCGCACAATGAATTGAAGTGTTGGAACAGACTCCTTTTCTTTCAGAGAAACCGATGTGAGTTTCTTGTGAATGCTTGAAAGTAGATTAAGGTAGTTTCAAAAGAGAGTGATTTTTCTCTGAAAGGGGAGCATTTAGAAAGTGAAGCAACACTCCATTCACTTCGCACAGTGAATTGAAGTGTTGGAACAGACTGCTTCCCTTTCAGAGAAACCCATGTGAATTTCTTCTGAATTCTTGTAAGTAGCTTAAGGCACTTTAAAAGGAAAGTGATTTTCTCTCAAAGGACAGCATTTAGAAAGTGAAGCAACACTCTATTCACTACGTACAATGAGTTGAAGTGTTGGAACAGACTGCTTCTCTTTCAGAGAAATGCATGTGACTTTCTGCTGAATGCTTGTAAGTAGCTTAAGGCACTTTGAAAGGAAAGTGATTTTCTCTGAGAGGACAGCATTTAGAAAGTGAAGCAACACTCCATTCACTTCGCACAGTGAATTGAAGTGTTGGAACAGACTGTTTCTCTTTCAGAGAAATGCATGTGAGTCTCTGGTTAATGCTTTTAAGTAGCTTAAGGCACTTTCAAAGGAAAGTGATTATCTCAGAAAGGACAGCATTTAGAAAGTGAAGCAACACTCTATTCACTTCGCACAGTGAATTGAAGTGTTGGAACAGACTGCTTCTCTTTCAGGGAAACGCATGTGAATTACTTCCGAATTCTTGTAAGTAGCTTAAGGCACTTTCAAAGGAAAGTGATTTTCTCAGAAAGGACAGCAATTAGAAAATGAAGCAACACTCCATTCACTTCGCACAGTGAATTGAAGTGTTGGAACAGACTGCTTCTCTTTCAGAGAAATGCATGTGACTTTCTTCTGACTGCTTTTAAATAGCTTAAGGCACTTTCAAAGGAAAGTGATTTTCTCTGAAAGGACAGTATTTAGAAAGTTAAGCAACACTCTATTCACTTCGCACAATGAATTGAAGTGTTGGAACAGACTCCTTCTCTTTCAGAGAAACAGATGTGAGTTTCTTGTGAATTCTTGTAAGTAGATTAAGGCAGTTTCAAAAGAAAGTGATTTTTCTCTGAAAGGAGAGCATTTAGAAAGTGAAGAAACACTCCATTCACTTCGCACAGTGAATTGAAGTGTTGGAACTGACTGCTTCCCTTTCAGAGAAACCCATGTGAATTTCTTCTGAATTCTTGTAAGTAGCTTAAGGTACTTTCAAAGGAAAGTGATTTTCTCTGAAAGGACAGCATTTAGAAAGTGACGCAACACTCTATTCACTTCGTACAATGAATTGAAGTGTTGGAACAGACTGCTTTTCTTTCAGAGAAATGCATGTGACTTTCTGTTGAATGCTTGTAAGTAGCTTAAGGCACTTTGAAAGGAAAGTGATTTTCTCTGAAAGGACAGCATTTAGAAAGTGAAGCAACACTCCATTCACTTCACACAGTGAATTGAAGTGTTGGAACAGACTGCTTCTCTTTCAGAGAAACTCATGAGAGTCTCTGGTGAAGGCTTGTAAGTAGCATAAGGCACTTTCAAAAGAGAGTGATTTTCTCTAAAAGGACAGCATTTAGAAAGTGAAGCAACACTCTATTCACTTCGCACAATGAAATGAAGTGTTGGAACAGACTGCTTCTCTTTCAGAGAAACTCATGTGAGTTTCTTGTGAATGCTTGTAAGCAGCTTAAGGCACTTTCAAAGGAAAGTGATTTTCTCTGAAAGGACAGCATTTAGAAAGTGAAGCAACACTCTATTCACTTCGCACAGTGAATTGAAGTGTTGGAACAGACTGCTTCTCTTGCAGAGAAATGCATGTGAGTGTCTGTTGAATGCTTGTAAGTAACTTAAGGCACTTTCAAAGGAAAGTGATTTTCTCTGAAAGGACAGCATTTAGAAAGTGAAGCAACACTCTATTCACTTCGCACAATGAATTGAAGTGTTGGAACAGACTCCTTCACTTTCAGAGAAACCGATGTGAGTTTCTTGTGAATGCTTGTAAATAGATTAAGGCAGTTTCAAAAGAGAGTGATTTTTCTCTGAAAGGAGAGCATTTAGAAAGTGAAGCATCACTCCATTCACTTCGCACAGTGAATTGAAGTGTTGGAACAGACTGCTTCTCTTTAAGAGAAACTCATGTGAGTCTCTGGTGAATGCTTGTAAGTAGCTTAAAGCACTTTCAAAGGAAAGTGATTTTCTTTGAAAGGACAGCATTTAGAAAGTGAAGCAACACTCTATTTACTTCGCACAGTGAATTGAAGTGTTGGAACAGACTGCTTCTCTTTCAGAGAAATGCATGTGAGTGTCTGTTGAATGCTTGAAAGTAACTTAAGGCACTTTCAAAGAAAAGTGATTTTCTCTGAAAGGACAACATTTAGAAAGTGAAGCAACACTCCATTCACTTCCCACAGTGAATTGAAGTGTTGGAACAGACTCCTTCTCTTTCAGAGAAACAGATGTGAGTTTCTTGTGAATGCTTATAAGTAGATTAAGGCAGTTTCAAAAGAGAGTGATTTTCTCTGAAAGGAGAGCATTTAGAAAGTGAAGCAACACTCCATTCAATTCGCACAGTGAATTGAAGTGTTGGAACAGACTGCTTCTCTTTAAGAGAAACTCATGTGAGTCTCTGGTGAATGCTTGTAAGTAGCTTAAAGCACTTTCAAAGGAAAGTGATTTTCTTTGAAAGGACAGCATTTAGAAAGTGAAGCAACACTCCATTCACTTCGCAGAGTGAATTGAAGTGTTGGAACAGACTGCTTCTCTTTCAGAGAAACTCATGTGAGTCTCTGGTGAATGCTTGTAAGTAGCTTAAGGCACTTTGAAAGGAAAGTGATTTTCTCTGAAAAGACAGCATTTAGAAAGTGAAGCAACACTCTATTCACTTCGCACAGTGAACTGAAGTGTTCGAACAGACTGCTTCTCTTTCAGAGAAACTCATGTGAGTCTCTGGTGAAGGCTTGTAAGTAGCATAAGGCACTTTCAAAAGAAGTGATTTTCTCTGAAAGGACAGCATTTAGAAAGTGAAGCAACACTCTATTCACTTCGCACAGTGAATTGAAGTGTTGGAACAGACTGCTTCTCTTGCAGAGAAATGTATGTGAGTGTCTGTTGAATGCTTGTAAGTAACTTAAGGCACTTTCAAAGGAAAGTGATTTTCTCTGAAAGGACAACATTTAGAAAGTGAAGCAACACTCCATTCACTTCCCGCAGTGAACTGAAGTGTTGGAACTGACTCCTTCTCTTTCAGAGAAACAGATGTGAGTTTCTTGTGAATGCTTCTAAGTAGATTAAGGCAGTTTAAAAAGAGAGTGATTTTCTCTGAAAGGAGAGCATTTAGAAAGTGAAGCAACACTCCATTCACTAGGCACAGTGAATTGAAGTGTTGGAACAGACTGCTTCTCTTTTAGAGAAGCGCATGTGAGTTTCTTCTGAATTCTTGTAAGTAGCTTAAGGCACTTTCAAAAGAAAGTGATTTTCTCAGAAAGAACAGCATTTAGAAAGTGAAGCAACACTCCACTTCGCACAGTGAATTGAAGTGTTGGAACAGACTGACTATCTTTCAGAGAACGGCATGTGGATTTCTTCTGAATTCCTGTAAGTAGCTTAAGGCACTTTCAAAGGAAAGTGATTTTCTCAGAAAGGACAGCATTTAGAAAGTGAAGCAACACTCCATTCCCTTCGCACAGTGAATTGAAGTGTTGGAACAGACTGCTTATCTTTCAGAGAAACGCATGTGACTTTCTTCTCACTGCTTGTAAGTAGCTTAAGGCACTTTCAAAGGAAAGTGATTTTTCTCAGAAAGGACAGCATTTAGAAAGTGAAGCAACACTCCATTCACTTCGCACATTGAATTGAAGTGTTGGAACAAATTGCTTCTCTTTTAGAGAAACGAATGTGAGTTTTTTGTGAATGCTTGAAAGTAATTTAAGGCACTTTCAAAGGAAAGTGATTTTCTCTTAAAGGACAGCATTTAGAAAGTGAAGCAACACTCCATTCACTTCGCACAGTTTATTGAAGTGTTGGAACAGACTCCTTTTCTTTCAGAGAAATGCATGTGAGTTTCTTGTGAATGCTTGTAAGTAGATTAAGGCAGTTTCAAAAGAGAGTGATTTTCTCTGAAAGGAGAGCATTTAGAAAGTGAAGCAACACTCCATTCACTTCGCACAGTGAATTGAAGTTTTGGAACAGACTGCTTCTCTTTCAGAGAAGCACATGTGAGTTTCTTCTGAATTCTTATATGTAGCTTAAGGCACTTACAAAGGAAAGTGATTTTCTCAGAAAGGACAGCATTTAGAAAGTGAAGCAACACTCCATTCACTTCGAAAAGTGAATTGAAGTGTTGGAACAGACTCCTTTTCTTTCAGAGAAATGCATGTGAGTTTCTTGTGAATGCTTGTAAGAAGATTAAGGCAGTTTCAAAAGAGAGTGATTTTCTCTGATGGGAGAGCATTTAGAAAGTGAAGCAAGACACCATTCACTTCACACAGTGAATTGAAGTGTTGGAACAGACTGCATCTCTTTCAGAGAAACCCATGTGAATTTCTTCTGAATTCTTGTAAGTAGCTTAAGGCGCTTTCAAAGGAAAGTGATTTTCTCTGAAAGGACAGCATTTAGAAAGTGAAGCAACACTCTATTCACTTCGTACAATGAATTGAAGTGTTGGAACAGACTGCTTCTCTTTCAGAGAAATGCATGTGACTTTCTGTTGAATGCTTGTAAGTAGCTTAAGGCACTTTGAAAGGAAAGTGATTTTCTCTGAAAGGAGAGCATTTAGAAAGTGAAGCAACACTCCATTCACTTCGCACAGTGAATTGAAGTGTTGGAACAGACTGCTTCTCTTTCAGAGAAACTCATGTGAGTCTCTGGTGAAGGTTTGTAAGTAGCATAAGGCACTTTCAAAAGAGAGTGATTTTCTCTAAAAGGACAGCATTTAGAAAGTGAAGCAACACTCTATTCACTTCGCACAATGAATTGAAGTGTTGGAACAGACTGCTTCTCTTTCAGAGAAACTCATGTGAGTCTCTGGTGAATGCTTGTAAGTAGCTTAAGGCACTTTCAAAGGAAAGTGATTTTCTCTGAAAGGACAGCATTTAGAAAGTGAAGCAACACTCTATTCACTTCGCACAGTGAATTGAAGTGTTGGAACAGACTGCTTCTCTTGCAGAGAAATGCATGTGAGTGTCTGTTGAATGCTTGTAAGTAACTTAAGGCACTTTCAAAGAAAAGTGATTTTCTCTGAAAGGACAACATTTAGAAAGTGAAGCAACACTCGTTTCACTTCCCACAGTGAATTGAAGTGTTGGAACAGACTCCATCTCTTTCAGAGAAACAGATGTGAGTTTCTTGTGAATGCTTATAAGTAGATTAAGGCAGTTTCAAAAGAGAGTGATTTTCTCTGAAAGGAGAGCATTTAAAAAGTGAAGCAACACTCCATTCACTTCGCACAGTGAATTGAAGTGTTGGAACAGACTGCTTCTCTTTAAGAGAAACTCATGTGAGTCTCTGGTGAATGCTTGTAAGTAGCTTAAAGCACTTTCAAATGAAAGTGATTTTCTCTGAAAGGACAGCATTTAGAAAGCGAAGCAACACTCCATTCACTTCGCACAGTGAATTGAAGTGCTGGAACAGACTGCTTCTCTTTCAGAGAAACGCATGTGAGTCTCTGGTGAATGCTTGTCAGTAGCTTAAGGCACGTTCAAAGGAAAGTGATTTTCTCTGAAAGGACAGCATTTAGAAAGTGAAGCAACACTTTATTCACTTCGCACAGTGTATTGAAGTGTTGAAATAGACTGCTTCTCTTTCAGAGAAATGCATGTGACTTTCTTCTGACTGCTTGTAAGTAGCTTAAGGCACTTTCAAAGGAAAGTGATTTTCTCTGAAAGGACAGTATTTAGAAAGTGAAGCAACATTCCAATCACTTCGCACGGTGAATTGAAGTATTGGAACAGACTGCATCTCTTTCAGAGAAACTCATGTGAGTCTCTGGTGAATGCTTGTAAGTCGCTGAATGCACTTTCAAAGGAAAGTGATTTTCTCTGAAAGGACAGCATTTAGAAAGTGAAGCAACACTCTATTCACTTCGCACAGTGAATTGAAGTGTTGGAACAGACTGCTTCTCTTTAAGAGAAACGCATGTGAGTTTCTTCTGAATTCTTTTAAGTAGCTTAGGGCACTTTCAAAGGAAAGTGATTTTCTCAGAAAGGACAGCATTTAGAAAGTGAATCAACACTCTATTCACTTCGCACAGTGAATTGATGTGTTGGAACAGACTGCTTCTCTTTCAGAGAAACGCATGTGAGTCTCTGGTGAATGCTTGTAAGTAGCTTAAGGCACTTTCAAAGGAATGTGATTTTCTCAGAAAGGACAGCAATTAGAAAATGAAGCAACACTCCATTCACTTCGCACAATGAATTGAAGTGTTGGAACAGACTGCTTCTCTTTCAGAGAAATGCATGTGACTTTCTTCTGACTGCTTTTAAGTAGCTTAAGGCACTTTCAAAGGAAAGTGATTTTCTCTGAAAGGACAGCATTTAGAAAGTGAAGCAACACTCTATTCACTTCGCACAATGAATTGAAGTGTTGGAACAGACTCCTTTTCTTTCAGAGAAACCGATGTGAGTTTCTTGTGAATGCTTGAAAGTAGATTAAGGCAGTTTCAAAAGAGAGTGATTTTTCTCTGAAAGGAGAGCATTTAGAAAGTGAAGCAACACTCCATTCACTTCGCACAGTGAATTGAAGTGTTGGAACAGACTGCTTCCCTTTCAGAGAAACCCATGTGAATTTCTTCTGAATTCTTGTAAGTAGCTTAAGGCACTTTAAAAGGAAAGTGATTTTCTCTCAAAGGACAGCATTTAGAAAGTGAAGCAACACTCTATTCACTACGTACAATGAGTTGAAGTGTTGGAACAGACTGCTTCTCTTTCAGAGAAATGCATGTGACTTTCTGCTGAATGCTTGTAAGTAGCTTAAGGCACTTTGAAAGGAAAGTGATTTTCTCTGAAAGGACAGCATTTAGAAAGTGAAGCAACACTCCATTCACTTCGCACAGTGAATTGAAGTGTTGGAACAGACTGTTTCTCTTTCAGAGAAATGCATGTGAGTCTCTGGTTAATGCTTTTAAGTAGCTTAAGGCACTTTCAAAGGAAAGTGATTATCTCAGAAAGGACAGCATTTAGAAAGTGAAGCAACACTCTATTCACTTCGCACAGTGAATTGAAGTGTTGGAACAGACTGCTTCTCTTTCAGGGAAACGCATGTGAATTACTTCCGAATTCTTGTAAGTAGCTTAAGGCACTTTCAAAGGAAAGTGATTTTCTCAGAAAGGACAGCAATTAGAAAATGAAGCAACACTCCATTCACTTCGCACAGTGAATTGAAGTGTTGGAACAGACTGCTTCTCTTTCAGAGAAATGCATGTGACTTTCTTCTGACTGCTTTTAAATAGCTTAAGGCACTTTCAAAGGAAAGTGATTTTCTCTGAAAGGACAGTATTTAGAAAGTTAAGCAACACTCTATTCACTTCGCACAATGAATTGAAGTGTTGGAACAGACTCCTTCTCTTTCAGAGAAACAGATGTGAGTTTCTTGTGAATTCTTGTAAGTAGATTAAGGCAGTTTCAAAAGAAAGTGATTTTTCTCTGAAAGGAGAGTATTTAGAAAGTGAAGCAACACTCCATTCACTTCGCACAGTGAATTGAAGTGTTGGAACAGACTGCTTCCCTTTCAGAGAAACCCATGTGAATTTCTTCTGAATTCTTGTAAGTAGCTTAAGGTACTTTCAAAGGAAAGTGATTTTCTCTGAAAGGACAGCATTTAGAAAGTGACGCAACACTCTATTCACTTCGTACAATGAATTGAAGTGTTGGAACAGACTGCTTATCTTTCAGAGAAATGCATGTGACTTTCTGTTGAATGCTTGTAAGTAGCTTAAGGCACTTTGAAAGGAAAGTGATTTTCTCTGAAAGGACAGCATTTAGAAAGTGAAGCAACACTCCATTCACTTCACACAGTGAATGAAGTGTTGGAACATACTGCTTCTCTTTCAGAGAAACTCATGAGAGTCTCTGGTGAAGGCTTGTAATTAGCATAAGGCACTTTCAAAAGAGAGTGATTTTCTCTAAAAGGACAGCATTTAGAAAGTGAAGCAACACTCTATTCACTTCGCACAATGAAATGAAGTGTTGGAACAGACTGCTTCTCTTTCAGAGAAACTCATGTGAGTTTCTTGTGAATGCTTGCAAGTACCTTAAGGCACTTTCAAAGAAAGTGATTTTCTCTGAAAGGACAGCATTTAGAAAGTGAAGCAACACTCTATTCACTTCGCACAGTGACTTGAAGTGTTGGAACAGACTGCTTCTCTTTCAGAGAAACTCATGTGAGTCTCTGGTGATGGCTTGTAAGTAGCATAAGGCACTTTCAAAAGAGAGTGATTTTCTCTAAAAGGACAGGATTTAGAAAGTGAAGCAACACTCTATTCACTTCGCACAATGAATTGAAGTGTTGGAACAGACTGCTTCTCTTTCAGAGAAACTCATGTGAGTCTCTGGTGAATGCTTGTAAGTAGCTGAATGCACTTTCAAAGGAAAGTGATTTTCTCTGAAAGGACAGCATTTAGAAAGTGAAGCAACACTCTATTCACTTCGCACAGTGAATTGAAGTGTTGGAACAGACTGCTTCTCTTTCAGAGCAATGCATGTGAGTCTCTGGTTAATGCTTTTAAGTAGCTTAAGGCACTTACAAAGGAAAGTGATTTTCTCTGAAAGGACAGCAATTAGAAAATGAAGCAACACTCCATTCACTTCGCACAGTGAATTGAAGTGTTGGAACAGACTGCTTCTCTTTCAGAGAAATGCATGTGACTTTCTTCGGACTGCTTTTAAAAAGCTTAAGGCACTCTCAAAGGAAAGTGATTTTCTCTGAAAGGACAGCATTTAGAAAGTGAAGCAACACTCTATTCACTTCGTACAATGAATTGAAGTGTTGGAACAGACTGCTTCTCTTGCAGAGAAATGCATGTGAGTGTCTGTTGAATGCTTGTAAGTAACTTAAGGCACTTTCAAAGAAAAGTGATTATCTCTGAAAGGACAACATTTAGAAAGTGAAGCAACACTCCATTCACTTCCCACATTGAATTGAAGTGTTGGAACAGACTCCTTCTCTTTCAGAGAAACAGATGTGAGTTTCTTGTGAATGCTTATAAGTAGATTAAGGCACTTTCAAAAGAGAGTGATTTTCTCTGAAAGGAGAGCATTTGGAAAGTGAAGCAACACTCTATTCACTTCGCACAGTGAATTGAAGTGTTGGAACAGACTGCTTCCCTTTCAGAGAAACCCATGTGAATTTCTTCTGAATTCTTGTAAGTAGCTTAAGGTACTTTCAAAGGAAAGTGATTTTCTCTGAAAGGACAGCATTTAGAAAGTGACGCAACACTCTATTCACTTTGTACAATGAATTGAAGTGTTGGAACAGACTGCTTATCTTTCAGAGAAATGCATGTGACTTTCTGTTGAATGC
This sequence comes from Myodes glareolus, assembly GCF_982192425.1. NCBI lineage: Eukaryota > Metazoa > Chordata > Mammalia > Rodentia > Cricetidae > Myodes > Myodes glareolus. The sequence goes on along the minus strand of NW_028263339.1, from coordinate 43,045 downwards.
TTGTAAGTAGCTTAAGGCACTTTGAAAGGAAAGTGATTTTCTCTGAAAGGACAGCATTTAGAAAGTGAAGCAACACTCCATTCACTTCACACAGTGAATTGAAGTGTTGGAACAGACTGCTTCTCTTTCAGAGAAACTCATGAGAGTCTCTGGTGAAGGCTTGTAAGTAGCATAAGGCACTTTCAAAAGAGAGTGATTTTCTCTAAAAGGACAGCATTTAGAAAGTGAAGCAACACTCTATTCACTTCGCACAATGAAATGAAGTGTTGGAACAGACTGCTTCTCTTTCAGAGAAACTCATGTGAGTTTCTTGTGAATGCTTGTAAGTAGCTTAAGGCACTTTCAAAGGAAAGTGATTTTCTCTGAAAGGACAGCATTTAGAAAGTGAAGCAACACTCTATTCACTTCGCACAGTGAATTGAAGTGTTGGAACAGACTGCTTCTCTTGCAGAGAAATGCATGTGAGTGTCTGTTGAATGCTTGTAAGTAACTTAAGGCACTTTCAAAGAAAAGTGATTTTCTCTGAAAGGACAACATTTAGAAAGTGAAACAACACTCCATTCACTTCCCACAGTGAACTGAAGTGTTGGAACAGATTACTTCTCTTTCAGAGAAACGCATGTGAGTCTCTGGTGAATGCTTGTCAGTAGCTTAAGGCACGTTCAAAGGAAAGTGATTTTCTCTGAAAGGACAGCATTTAGAAAGTGAAGCAACACTTTATTCACTTCGCACAGTGAATTGAAGTGTTGGAATAGACTGCTTCTCTTTCAGAGAAATGCATGTGACTTTCTTCTGACTGCTTGTAAGTAGCTTAAGGCACTTTCAAAGGAAAGTGATTTTCTCTGAAAGGACAGTATTTAGAAAGTGAAGCAACATTCCATTCACTTCGCACAGTGAATTGAAGTATTGGAACAGACTGCTTCTCTTTCAGAGAAACTGATATGAGTCTCTGGTGAATGCTTTTAAGTAGCTGAAGGCACTTTCAAATGAAAGTGATTTTCTCTGAAAGGACAGCATTTAGAAAGTGAAGCAACACTCTATTCACTTCGCACAGTGAATTGAAGTGTTGGAACAGACTGCTTCTCTTTAAGAGAAACGCATGTGAGTTTCTTCTGAATTCTTGTAAGTAGCTTAAGGCACTTTCAAAGGAAAGTGATTTTCTCAGAAAGGACAGCATTTAGAAAGTGAAGCAACACTCTATTCACTTCGCACAGTGAATTGAAGTGTTGGAACAGACTGCTTCTCTTTCAGAGAAACGCATGTGAGTCTCTGGTGAATGCTTGTAAGTAGCTTAAGGCACTTTCAAAGGAAAGTGATTTTCTCTGAAAGGACAGCAATTAGAAAATGAAGCAACACACCATTCACTTCGCACAATGAATTGAAGTGTTGGAACAGACTGCTTCTCTTTCAGAGAAATGCATGTGACTTTCTTCTGACTGCTTTTAAGTAGCTTAAGGCACTTTCAAAGGAAAGTGATTTTCTCTGAAAGGACAGCATTTAGAAAGTGAAGCAACACTCTATTCACTTCGCACAATGAATTGAAGTGTTGGAACATACTCCTTCTCTTTCAGAGAAACCGATGTGAGTTTCTTGTGAATGCTTGTAAATAGATTAAGGCAGTTTCAAAAGAGAGTGATTTTTCTCTGAAAGGAGAGCATTTAGAAAGTGAAGCAACACTCCATTCACTTCGCACAGTGAATTGAATTGTTGGAACAGACTGCTTCCCTTTCAGAGAAACCCATGTGAATTTCTTCTGAATTCTTGTAAGTAGCTTAATGCACTTTCAAAGGAAAGTGATTTTCTCTGAAAGGACAGCATTTAGAAAGTGAAGCAACACTCTATTCACTTCGCACAATGAATTGAAGTGCTGGAACAGACTGTTTCTCTTTCAGAGAAACTCATGTGAGTTTTTGTTGAATGCTTGAAAGTAGCTTAAGGCACTTTCAAAGGAAAGTGATTTTCTCTGAAAGGACAGCATTTGGAAAGTGAAGCAACACTCCATTCACTTCCCACAGTGAATTGAAGTGTTGGAACAGACTCCTTCTCTTTCAGAGAAACAGATGTGAGTTTCTTGTGAATGCTTATAAGTAGATTAAGGCAGTTTCAAAAGAGAGTGATTTTCTCTGAAAGGAGAGCATTTTAAAGTGAAGCAACACTCCATTCACTTCGCACAGTGAATTGAAATGTTGGAACAGACTGCTTCTCTTTAAGAGAAACGCATGTGAGTTTCTTCTGAATTCTTGTAAGTAGCTTTAGGCACTTTCAAAGGAAAGTGATTTTTCTCAAAAAGGACAGCATTTAGAAATTCTTGCAACACTCCATTCACTTCGCACAGTGAATTGAAGTGTTGGAAAACACTGCTTCTCTTTCAGAGAAATACATGTGTGTTTCTGTTGAATGCTTTTAAGCAGCTTAAGGCACTTTCAAAGGAAAGTGATTTTCTGAAAGGACAGCATTTAGAAAGTTAAGAAACACTCCATTCACTACGCACAGTGAATTGAAGTGTTGGAACAGACTCCTTCTCTTTCAGAGAAACAGATGTGAGTTTCTTGTGAATGCTTGTAAGTAGATTAAGGCAGTTTCAAAAGAGAGTGATTTTCTTTGAAAGGAGAGCAGTTAGAAAGTGAAGCAACACTCCATTCACTTCGCACAGTGAATTGAAGTGTTGGAACAGACTGCTTCTCTTTCAGAGAAACGCATGTGAGTTTCTTCTGAATTCTTGTACATAGCTTAAGGCACTTTCAAAGGAAAGTGATTTTATCTGAAAGGACAGCATTTAGAAAGTGAAGCAACACTCCATTCACTTCGCACAGTGAATTGAAGTGTTGTAACAGACTGCTTCTCTTTCAGAAAAACGCATGTGAGTTTTTTGTGAATGCCTGAAAGTAATTTAAAGCACTTTCAAAGGAAAGTGATTTTCTCTGAAAGGACAGCATTTAGAACGTGAAGCAACACTCCATTCACTTTGCACAGTGAATTGAAGTGTTGGAACAGACTCCTTCTCTTTCAGAGAAACAGATGTGAGTTTCTTGTGAATGCTTGTAAGTAGATTAAGGCAGTTTAAAAAGAGAGTGATTTTCTCTGAAAGGAGAGCATTTAGAAAGTGAAGCAACACTCCATTCACTAGGCACAGTGAATTGAAGTGTTGGAACAGACTGCTTCTCTTTTAGAGAAGCGCATGTGAGTTTCTTCTGAATTCTTGTAAGTAGCTTAAGGCACTTTCAAAAGAAAGTGATTTTCTCAGAAAGAACAGCATTTAGAAAGTGAAGCAACACTCCACTTCGCACAGTGAATTGAAGTGTTGGAACAGACTGACTATCTTTCAGAGAACGGCATGTGGATTTCTTCTGAATTCCTGTAAGTAGCTTAAGGCACTTTCAAAGGAAAGTGATTTTCTCAGAAAGGACAGCATTTAGAAAGTGAAGCAACACTCCATTCCCTTCGCACAGTGAATTCAAGTGTTGGAACAGACTGCTTCTCTTTCAGAGAAACTCATGTGAGTCTCTGGTGAATGATTGTAAGTAGCATTAGGCACTTTCAAAGGAAAGTGATTTTCTCTGAAAGGACAGCATTTAGAAAGTGAAGCAACACTCTATTCACTTCGCACAGTGAATTGACGTGTTGAAACAGACTGCTTCTCTTTCAGAGAAACAGATGTGAGTTTCTTGTGAATGCTTATAAGTAGATTAAGGCAGTTTCAAGAGAGAGTGATTTTCTCTGAAAGGAGAGCATTTCGAAAGTGAAGCAAAACTCCATTCACTTCGCATAGTGAATTGAAATGTTGGAACAGACTGCTTCTCTTTCAGAGAAACGCATGAGAGATTCTTCTGAATTCTTGTAAGTAGCTTAAGGCACTTTCAAAAAAAAGTGATTTTTCTCAGAAAGGACAGCATTTAGAAAGTGAAGCAACACTCTATTCACTTCGCACAATGAATTGAAATGTTGGAACAGACTGCTTCTCTTTCACAGTAATGCATGTGACTTTCTTCTCACTGCTTGTAAGTAGCTTAAGGCACTTTCAAAGGAAAGTGATTTTCTCTGAAAGGACCGTATTTAGAAAGTAAAGCAACACTCCATTCACTTCGCACAGTGAATTGAAGTGTTGGAACAGACTGCTTCTCTTTCAGAGAAACTCATGTGAGTCTCTGGTGAATGCATTTAAGTAGTTTAACGCACTTTCAAAGGAAAGTGGTTTTCTCTGAAAGGACAGCATTTAGAAAGTGAAGCAACGCTCCATTCACTTCGCACAGTGAATTGAAGTGTTGGAACAAATTGCTTCTCTTTCAGAGAAACTCACGTGAGTTTCTGTTGAATGCTTGTAAGTAGCTTAAGGCACTTTCAAAGGAAAGTGATTTTCTCTGAAAGGACAGCATTTAGAAAGTGAAGCAACACTCCATTCACTTCGCACAGTGAATTGAAGTGTTGGAACAGACTGCTTCTCTTTCAGAGAAGCGCATGTGAGTTTTTTGTGAATGCATGAAAGTAATTTAAGGCACTTTCAAAGGAAAGTGATTTTCTTGAAAGGACAGCAATTAGAAAGTGAAGCAACACTCCTTTCACTTAGCACAGTGAATTGAAGTGTTGGAACAGACTGCTTCTCTTTTGGAGAAGTGCATGTGAGTTTCTTCTGAATTCTTGTAAGTAGCTTAAGGCACTTTCAAAGGAAAGTGATTTTCTCTGAAAGGACAGCATTTAGAAAGTGAAGCAAGACTCCATTCACTTCGCACAGTGAATTGAAGTGTTGGAACAGATTGCTTCTCTTTCAGAGAAACTCACGTGAGTTTCTGTTGAATGCTTGTAAGTAGCTTAAGGCATTTTCAAAGGAAAGTGATTTTCTCTGAAAATACAGCACTTAGAAAGTGAAGCAACACTCCATTCACTTCGCACAGTGAATTGAAGTGTTGGAACAGACTCCTTCTCTTTCAGAGAAACAGATGTGAGTTTCTTGTGAATGCTTATAAGTAGACTAAGGCAGTTTCAAAAGAGAGTGATTTTCTCTGAAAAGAGAGGATTTAGAAAGTGAAGCAACACTCCATTCACTTCGCACAGGGAATTGAAGTGTTGGAACAGACTGCTTCTCTTTAAGAGAAACGCATGTGAGTTTCTTCTGAATTCTTGTAAGTAGCTTAAGGCACTTTCAAAGGAAAGTGATTTTCTCTGAAAAGACAGCATTTAGAACGTGAAGTAACACTCCATTCACTTCGCACAGTGAATTGAAGTGTTGAAATAGAGTGCTTCTCTTTCAGAGAAATACATGTGAGTTTCTGTTGAATGCTTGTAAGTAGCTTAAGGCACTCTCAAAGGAAAGTGATTTTCTGAAAGGACAGCATTTAGAAAGTTAAGAAACATTCCATTCACTTTGCACAGTGAATTGAAGTGTTGGAACAGACTCCTTTTCTTTCAGAGAAATGCATGTGAGTTTCTTGTGAATGCTTGTAAGTAGATTAAGGCAGTTTCAAAAGAGAGTGATTTTCTCAGAAAGGACAGCATTTAGAAAGTGAAGCAACACTCCATTCACTTCGCACAGTGAATTGAAGTGTTGGAACAGACTGGTTCTCTTTCAGAGAAATGCATGTGAGTTTTTTGTGAAAGCTTGAAAGTAATTTAAAGCACTTTCAAAGGAAAGTGATTTTCTCTGAAAGGACAGCATTTAGAAAGGGAAGCAACACTCCATTCACTTCGCACAGTGAATTGAAGTGTTGGAACAGACTGCTTCTCTTTTAGAGAAACGAATGTGAGTTTTTTGTGAATGCTTGAAAGTAATTTAAGGCACTGTCAAAGGAAAGTGATTTTCTCTGAAAGGACAGCATTTAGAAAGTGAAGCAACACTCCATTCACTTCCCACAGTGAGTTGCAGTGTTGGAACAGACTCCTTCTCTTTCAAAGAAACAGATGTGAGTTTCTTGTGAATGCTTATAAGTAGATTAAGGCAGTTTCAAAAGAGAGAGATTTTCTCTGTAAAGAGAGCATTTAGAAAGTGAAGCAACACTCCATTCACTTTTCACAGTGAATTGAAATGTTGGAACAGACTGCTTCTCTTTCAGAGAAACGCATGTGACTTTCTTCTCACTGCTTGTAAGTAGCTTAAGGCACTTTCAAAGGAAAGTGATTTTTCTCAGAAAGGAGAGCATTTAGAAAGTGAAGCAACACTCCATTCACTTCGCACATTGAATTGAAGTGTTGGAACAAATTGCTTCTCTTTTAGAGAAACGAATGTGAGTTTTTTGTGAATGCTTGAAAGTAATTTAAGGCACTTTCAAAGGAAAGTGATTTTCTCTGAAAGGACAGCATTTAGAAAGTGAAGCAACACTCCATTCACTTCGCACAGTTTATTGAAGTGTTGGAACAGACTCCTTCTCTTTCAGAGAAATGCATGTGAGTTTCTTGTGAATGCTTGTAAGTAGATTATGGCAGTTTCAAAAGAGAGTGATTTTCTCTGAAAGGAGAGCATTTAGAAAGTGAAGCAACACTCCATTCACTTCGCACAGTGAATTGAAGTGTTGGAACAGACTGCTTCTCTTTCAGAGAAGCACATGTGAGTTTCTTCTGAATTCTTATATGTAGCTTAAGGCACTTACAAAGGAAAGTGATTTTCTCAGAAAGGACAGCATTTAGAAAGCGAAGCAACACTCCATTCACTTCGCACAGTGAATTGAAGTGTTGGAACAGACTGCTTCTCTTTCAGAGAAACTCATGTGAGTCTCTTGTAAATGTTTGTAAGTAGCTTAAGGCACTGTCAAAGGAAAGTGATTTTCTCTGAAAGGACAGCATTTAGAAAGTGAAGAAACACTCCATTCACTTCGCACAGTGAATTGAAGTGTTGAAACAGACTCCTTCTCTTTCAGAGAAACAGATGCGAGTTTCTTGTGAATGCTTATAAGTAGATTAAGGCAGTTTCAAAAGAGAGAGATTTTCTCTGAAAAGAGAGCATTTAGAAAGTGAAGCAACACTCCATTCACTTTGCACAGTGAATTGAAGTGTTGGAACAGACTGATTCTCTTTCAGAGAAGCACATGTGAGTTTCTTCTGAATTCTTATATGTAGCTTAAGGCACTTAAAAAGGAAAGTGATTTTCTCAGAAAGGACAGCATTTAGAAAGCGAAGCAACACTCCATTCACTTCGAAAAGTGAATTGAAGTGTTGGAACAGACTGCTTCTCTTTCAGAGAAACTCATGTGAGTCTCTTGTAAATGTTTGTAAGTAGCTTAAGGCACTGTCAAAGGAAAGTGATTTTCTCTGAAAGGACAGCATTTAGAAAGTGAAGAAACACTCCATTCACTTCGCACAGTGAATTGAAGTGTTGAAACAGACTCCTTCTCTTTCAGAGAAACAGATGCGAGTTTCTTGTGAATGCTTATAAGTAGATTAAGGCAGTTTCAAAAGAGAGAGATTTTCTCTGAAAAGAGAGCATTTAGAAAGTGAAGCAACACTCCATTCACTTTGCACAGTGAATTGAAGTGTTGGAACAGACTGCTTCTTTTTAAGAGAAACGCATGGGAATTTCTTCTGAATTCTTGTAAGTAGCTTAAGGCACTTTCAAAGGAAAGTGATTTTCTCTGAAAGGACAGCATTTAGAAAGTGAAGCAACACTCCATTCACTTCGCACAGTGAATTGAAGTGTTGGAACAGACTCCTTCTCTTTCAGAGAAACAGATGTGAGTTTCTTGTGAATGCTTATAAGTAAATTAAGGTAGTTTCAAAAGAGAGTGATTTTCTCTGAAAGGAGAGAATTTCGAAAGTGAAGCAACACTCCATTCACTTCGCACAGTGAATTGAAGTGTTGGAACAGACTGCTTCTCTTTCAGAGAAACGCATGTGAGTTTGTTCTGAATTCTTGTAAGTAGCTTAAGGCACTTTCAAACGAAAGTGATTTTTCTCAGAAAGGACAGCATTTAGAAAGTGAAGCAACACTCCATGCACTTCGCACAGTGAATTGAAGTGTTGGAACAGACTGCTTCTCTTTCAGAGAAACTCATGTGAGTCTCTGGTGAATGCTTGTATGTAGCATAAGGCACTTTCAAAGGAAAGTGATTTTCTCTGAAAGGACAGCATTTAGGAAGTGAAGAAACAATCTATTAACCTCGCACAATGAATTGAAGTCTTGGAACAGACTGCTTCTCTTTCTGAGAAATGCATGTGACTTTCTTCTCACTCCTTGTAAGTAGCTTAAGGCACTTTCAAAGGAAAGTGATTTTCACTGAAAGGACAGCATTTAGAAAGTGAAGCAAGACTCCATTCACTTCGCACAGTGAATTGAAGTGTTGGAACAGATTGCTTCTCTTTCAGAGAAACTCACGTGAGTTTCTGTTGAATGCTTGTAAGTAGCTTAAGGCACTTTCAAAGGAAAGTGATTTTCTCTGAAAATACAGCATTTAGAAAGTGAAGCAACACTCCATTCACTTCGCACAGTGAATTGAAGTGTTGGAACAGACTCCTTCTCTTTCAGAGAAACAGATGTAAGTTTCTTGTGAATGCTTATAAGTAGACTAAGGCAGTTTCAAAAGAGAGTGATTTTCTCTGAAAAGAGAGGATTTAGAAAGTGAAGCAACACTCCATTCACTTCGCACAGGGAATTGAAGTGTTGGAACAGACTGCTTCTCTTTAAGAGAAACGCATGTGAGTTTCTTCTGAATTCTTGTAAGTAGCTTAAGGCACTTTGAAAGGAAAGTGATTTTCTCTGAAAAGACAGCATTTAGAACGTGAAGCAACACTCCATTCACTTCGCACAGTGAATTGAAGTGTTGAAATAGAGTGCTTCTCTTTCAGAGAAATACATGTGAGTTTCTGTTGAATGCTTGTAAGTAGCTTAAGGCACTCTCAAAGGAAAGTGATTTTCTGAAAGGACAGCATTTAGAAAGTTAAGAAACATTCCATTCACTTTGCACAGTGAATTGAAGTGTTGGAACAGACTCCTTTTCTTTCAGAGAAATGCATGTGAGTTTCTTGTGAATGCTTGTAAGTAGATTAAGGCAGTTTCAAAAGAGAGTGATTTTCTCAGAAAGGACAGCATTTAGAAAGTGAAGCAACACTCCATTCACTTCGCACAGTGAATTGAAGTGTTGGAACAGACTGGTTCTCTTTCAGAGAAATGCATGTGAGTTTTTTGTGAAAGCTTGAAAGTAATTTAAAGCACTTTCAAAGGAAAGTGATTTTCTCTGAAAGGACAGCATTTAGAAAGTGAAGCAACACTCCATTCACTTCCCACAGTGAATTGAAGTTTTGGAACAGACTCCTTCTCTTTCAGAGAAACAGATGTGAGTTTCTTGTGAATGCTTGTAGGTAGATTAAGACAGTTTCAAAGGAAAGTGATTTTCTCTGAAAGGACAGCATTTAGTACGTGAAGCAACACTCCATTCACTTCGCACAGTGAATTGAAGTGTTGGAACAGACTGCTTCTCTTTCAGAGAAACGCATGTGAGTTTTTTGTGAATGCTTGAAAATAATTTAAAGCACTTTCAAAGGAAAGTGATTTTCTCTGAAAGGACAGCATTTAGAAAGTGAAGCAACACTCCATTCACTTCCCACAGTGAATTGAAGTGTTGGAACAGACTCCTTCTCTTTCAGAGAAACAGATGTGAGTTTCTTGTGAATTCTTATAAGTAGATTAAGGCAGTTTCAAAAGAGAGTGATTTTCTCTGAAAGGAGAGCATTTAGAAAGTGAAGCAACACTCCATTCACTTCACACATTGAATTGAAGTGTTGGAACAGACTGCTTCTCTTTCGGAGAAGTGCATGTGAGTTTCTTCTGAATTCTTGTAAGTAGCTTAAGGCACTTTCAAAGGAAAGTGATTTTCTCTGAAAGGACAGCATTTAGAAAGTGAAGCAACACTCCATTCACTTCGCACATTGAATTGAAGTGTTGGAACAGACTGCTTCTCTTTTAGAGAAACGAATGTGAGTTTTTTGTGAATGCTTGAAAGTAATTTAAGGCACTTTCAAAGGAAAGTGATTTTCTCTGAAAGGACAGCATTTAGAAAGTTAAGCAGCACTCCATTCACTTTGCACAGTGAATTGATGTGTTGGAACAGACTGCTTCTCTTTCAGAGAAACTCATGTGAGTCTCTTGTAAATGCTTGTAAGTAGCTTAAGGCACTGTCAAAGGAAAGTGATTTTCTCTGAAAGGACAGCATTTAGAAAGTGAAGCAACACTCCATTCATTTCGCACAGTGAATTGAAGTGTTGGAACAGATTGCTTCTCTTTCAGAGAAACACACGTGAGTTTCTGTTGAATGCTTGTAAGTAGCTGAAGGCACTTTCAAAGGAAAGTGATTTTCTCTGAAATTACAGCATTTAGAAAGTGAAGCAACACTCCATTCACTTCGCACATTGAATTGAAGTGTTGGAACAGACTGCTTCTCTTTTAGAGAAACGAATGTGAGTTTTTTGTGAATGCTTGAAAGTAATTTAAGGCACTTTCAAAGGAAAGTGATTTTTTCTGAAAGGACAGCATTTAGAAAGTGAAGCAACACTCCATTCACTTCGCACAGTGAATTGAAGTGTTGGAACAGACTCCTTCTCTTTAAGAGAAACAGATGTGTGTTTCTTGTGAATGCTTGTAAGTAGATTAAGGCAGTTTCAAAGGAAAGTGATTTTCTCTGAAAGGACAGCATTTAGAATGTGAAGCAACACTCCATTCACTTCGCTCAGTGAATTGAAGTGTTGGAACAGACGGCTTCTATTTCAGAGAAACGCATGTGAATTTTTTGTGAATGCTTGAAAGTAATTTAAAGCACTTTCAAAGGAAAGTGATTTTCTCTGAAAGGACAGCATTTAGAAAGTGAAGCAACACTCCATTCACTTCGCACAGTGAATTGAAGTGTTGGAACAGACTCCTTCTCTTTCAGAGAAACGAATGTGAGTTTTTTGTGAATGCTTGAAAGTAATTTATGGCACTTTCAAAGGAAAGTGATTTTCTCTCAAAGGACAGCATTTAGAAAGTGAAGCAACACTCCATTCACTTTGCACTGTGAATTGAAGTGTTGGAACAGAATCCTTCTCTTTCAGAGAAACAGATGTGAGTTTCTTGTGAATGCTTGTAAGTTGATTAAGTCAGTTTCAAAAGAGAGTGATTTTCTCTGAAAGGAGAGCAGTTAGAAAGTGAAGCAACACTCCATTCACTTCGCACAGTGAATTGAAGTTTTGGAACAGACTGCTTCTCTTTCAGAGAAGCACATGTGAGTTTCTTCTGAATTCTTATAAGTAGGTTAAGTCACATACAATGGAAAGTGATTTTCTCAGAAAGGACAGCTTTGAGAAAGTGAAGCAACACTCCATTCACTTCCCACAGTGAATTGAAGTGTTGGAGCAGACTGCTTCTCTTTCAGAGAAACTCATGTGAGTCTCTGGTAAATGCTTGTAAGTAGCTTAAGGCACTGTCAAAGGAAAGTGATTTTTTCTGAAAGCAGAGCAGTTAGAAAGTGAAGCAACACTCCATTCACTTCGCACAGTGAATTGAAGTGTTGGAACAGACTGCTTCTCTTTCAGAGAAGCACATGTGAGTTTCTTCTGAATTCTTGTAAGTAGCTTAAGGCACTTACAAAGGAAAGTGATTTTCTCAGAAAGGACAGCATTTAGAAAGTGAAGCAACACTCCATTCACTTCGCACAGTGAATTGAAGTGTTGGAACAGACATCTTCTCTTTCAGAGAAACGCATGTGAGTTTTTTGTGAATGCTTGAAAGTAATTTATGGCACTTTCAAAGGAAAGTGATTTTCTCTGAAAGGACAGCATTGAGAAATTGAAGCAACACTCCATTCACTTTGCACAGTGAATTGAAGTGTTGGAACAGACTGCTTCACTTTAAGAGAAACGCATGTGAGTTTCTTCTGAATTCTTGTAATTAGCTTAAGGCACTTTCAAAGGAAAGTGATTTTCTCTGAAAGGACAGCATTTAGAACGTGAAGCAACACTCCATTCACTTTGCACAGTGAATTGAAGTGTTGGAACAGAATCCTTCTCTTTCAAAGAAACAGATGTGAGTTTCTTGTGAATTCTTGTATGTAGATTAAGTCAGTTTTAAAAGAGAGTGATTTTCTCTGAAAGGAGAGCAGTTAGAAAGTGAAGAAACACTCCATTCACTTCGCACAGTGAATTGAAGTGTTGGAACAGACTGCTTCTCTATCAGAGAAGCACATGTGAGTTTCTTCTGAATTCTCATAAGTAGGTTAAGTCACTTACAATGGAAAGTGATTTTCTCAGAAAGGACAGCATTGAGAAAGTGAAGCAACACTCCATTCACTTTGCACAGTGAATTGAAGTGTTGGACAGACTGCTTCTCTTTAAGAGAAACGCATGTGAGTTTCTTCTGAATTCTTGTAAGTAGCTTAAGACACTTTCAAAGGAAAGTGATTTTCTCTGAAAGGACAGCATTTAGAAAGTGAAGCAACACTCCATTCACTTCGCACAGTGAATTGAAGTGTTGAAATAGAGTGCTTCTCTTTCAGAGAAATACATGTGAGTTTCTGTTGAATGCTTGTAAGTAGCTTAAGGCACTTTCAAAGGAAAATGATTTTCTGAAAGGACAGCATTTAGAAAGTTAAGAAACACTCCATTCACTTTGCACAGTGAATTGAAGTGTTGGAACAGACTCCTTTTCTTTCAGAGAAATGCATGTGAGTTTCTTGTGAATGCTTGTAAGTAGATTAAGGCAGTTTCAAAAGAGAGTGATTTTCTCTGAAAGGAGAGCAGTTAGAAAGGGAAGCAACACTCCATTCACTTCGCACAGTGAATTGAAGTGTTGGAACAGACTGCTTCTATTTCAGAGAAACGCATGTGAGTTTCTTCTGAATTCTTGTAAGTAGCTTAAGGCACTTTCAAAGGAAAGTGATTTTCTCTGAAAGGACAGCATTTAGAAAGTGAAGCAACACTCCATTCACTTCGCACAGTGAATTTAAGTGTTGGAACAGACTGCTTCTCTTTCAGAGAAGCGCATGTGAGTTTTTTGTGAATGCTTGCAAGTAATTTATGGCACTTTCAAAGGAAAGTGATTTTCTCTGAAAGGACAGCATTTAGAAAGTGAAGCAACACTCCATTCCCTTCGCACTGTGAATTGAAGTGTTGGAACAGACTCCTTCTCTTTCAGAGAAACAGATGTGAGTTTCTTGTGAGTGCTTGTAAGTAGATTAAGGCAGTTTCAAAGGAAAGTGATTTTCTCTGAAATGACAGCATTTAGAAAGTGAAGCAACACTCCTTTCACTTCGCACAGTGAATTGAAGTGTTGGAACAGACTGCTTCTCTTTCAGAGAAACGCATGTGAGTTTTTTGTGAATGCTTGAAAGTAATTTAAAGCACTTTCAAAGGAAAGTGATTTTCTCTGAAAGGACAGCATTTAGAAAGCGAAGCAACACTCCATTCACTTCGCACAGTGAATTGAAGTGCTGGAACAGACTGCTTCTCTTTCAGAGAAACGCATGTGAGTCTCTGGTGAATGCTTGTCAGTAGCTTAAGGCACGTTCAAAGGAAAGTGATTTTCTCTGAAAGGACAGCATTTAGAAAGTGAAGCAACACTTTATTCACTTCGCACAGTGAATTGAAGTGTTGAAATAGACTGCTTCTCTTTCAGAGAAATGCATGTGACTTTCTTCTGACTGCTTGTAAGTAGCTTAAGGCACTTTCAAAGGAAAGTGATTTTCTCTGAAAGGACAGTATTTAGAAAGTGAAGCAACATTCCAATCACTTCGCACAGTGAATTGAAGTATTGGAACAGACTGCATCTCTTTCAGAGAAACTCATGTGAGTCTCTGGTGAATGCTTGTAAGTCGCTGAATGCACTTTCAAAGGAAAGTGATTTTCTCTGAAAGGACAGCATTTAGAAAGTGAAGCAACACTCTATTCACTTCGCACAGTGAATTGAAGTGTTGGAACAGACTGCTTCTCTTTAAGAGAAACGCATGTGAGTTTCTTCTGAATTCTTTTAAGTAGCTTAGGGCACTTTCAAAGGAAAGTGATTTTCTCAGAAAGGACAGCATTTAGAAAGTGAATCAACACTCTATTCACTTCGCACAGTGAATTGATGTGTTGGAACAGACTGCTTCTCTTTCAGAGAAACGCATGTGAGTCTCTGGTGAATGCTTGTAAGTAGCTTAAGGCACTTTCAAAGGAATGTGATTTTCTCAGAAAGGACAGCAATTAGAAAATGAAGCAACACTCCATTCACTTCGCACAATGAATTGAAGTGTTGGAACAGACTGCTTCTCTTTCAGAGAAATGCATGTGACTTTCTTCTGACTGCTTTTAAGTAGCTTAAGGCACTTTCAAAGGAAAGTGATTTTCTCTGAAAGGACAGCATTTAGAAAGTGAAGCAACACTCTATTCACTTCGCACAATGAATTGAAGTGTTGGAACAGACTCCTTTTCTTTCAGAGAAACCGATGTGAGTTTCTTGTGAATGCTTGAAAGTAGATTAAGGCAGTTTCAAAAGAGAGTGATTTTTCTCTGAAAGGAGAGCATTTAGAAAGTGAAGCAACACTCCATTCACTTCGCACAGTGAATTGAAGTGTTGGAACAGACTGCTTCCCTTTCAGAGAAACCCATGTGAATTTCTTCTGAATTCTTGTAAGTAGCTTAAGGCACTTTAAAAGGAAAGTGATTTTCTCTCAAAGGACAGCATTTAGAAAGTGAAGCAACACTCTATTCACTACGTACAATGAGTTGAAGTGTTGGAACAGACTGCTTCTCTTTCAGAGAAATGCATGTGACTTTCTGCTGAATGCTTGTAAGTAGCTTAAGGCACTTTGAAAGGAAAGTGATTTTCTCTGAAAGGACAGCATTTAGAAAGTGAAGCAACACTCCATTCACTTCGCACAGTGAATTGAAGTGTTGGAACAGACTGTTTCTCTTTCAGAGAAATGCATGTGAGTCTCTGGTTAATGCTTTTAAGTAGCTTAAGGCACTTTCAAAGGAAAGTGATTATCTCAGAAAGGACAACATTTAGAAAGTGAAGCAACACTCTATTCACTTCGCACAGTGAATTGAAGTGTTGGAACAGACTGCTTCTCTTTCAGGGAAACGCATGTGAATTACTTCCGAATTCTTGTAAGTAGCTTAAGGCACTTTCAAAGGAAAGTGATTTTCTCAGAAAGGACAGCAATTAGAAAATGAAGCAACACTCCATTCACTTCGCACAGTGAATTGAAGTGTTGGAACAGACTGCTTCTCTTTCAGAGAAATGCATGTGAATTTCTTCTGACTGCTTTTAAATAGCTTAAGGCACTTTCAAAGGAAAGTGATTTTCTCTGAAAGGGCAGTATTTAGAAAGTTAAGCAACACTCTATTCACTTCGCACAATGAATTGAAGTGTTGGAACAGACTCCTTCTCTTTCAGAGAAACAGATGTGAGTTTCTTGTGAATTCTTGTAAGTAGATTAAGGCAGTTTCAAAAGAAAGTGATTTTTCTCTGAAAGGAGAGCATTTAGAAAGTGAAGCAACACTCCATTCACTTCGCACAGTGAATTGAAGTGTTGGAACAGACTGCTTCCCTTTCAGAGAAACCCATGTGAATTTCTTCTGAATTCTTGTAAGTAGCTTAAGGTACTTTCAAAGGAAAGTGATTTTCTCTGAAAGGACAGCATTTAGAAAGTGACGCAACACTCTATTCACTTCGTACAATGAATTGAAGTGTTGGAACAGACTGCTTATCTTTCAGAGAAATGCATGTGACTTTCTGTTGAATGCTTGTAAGTAGCTTAAGGCACTTTGAAAGGAAAGTGATTTTCTCTGAAAGGACAGCATTTAGAAAGTGAAGCAACACTCCATTCACTTCACACAGTGAATGAAGTGTTGGAACATACTGCTTCTCTTTCAGAGAAACTCATGAGAGTCTCTGGTGAAGGCTTGTAATTAGCATAAGGCACTTTCAAAAGAGAGTGATTTTCTCTAAAAGGACAGCATTTAGAAAGTGAAGCAACACTCTATTCACTTCGCACAATGAAATGAAGTGTTGGAACAGACTGCTTCTCTTTCAGAGAAACTCATGTGAGTTTCTTGTGAATGCTTGCAAGTAGCTTAAGGCACTTTCAAAGGAAAGTGATTTTCTCTGAAAGGACAGCATTTAGAAAGTGAAGCAACACTCTATTCACTTCGCACAGTGAATTGAAGTGTTGGAACAGACTGCTTCTCTTGCAGAGAAATGCATGTGAGTGTCTGTTGAATGCTTGTAAGTAACTTAAGGCACTTTCAAAGAAAAGTGATTTTCTCTGAAAGGACAACATTTAGAAAGTGAAACAACACTCCATTCACTTCCCACAGTGAACTGAAGTGTTGGAACAGATTACTTGTCTTTCAGAGAAACGCATGTGAGTCTCTGGTGAATGCTTGTCAGTAGCTTAAGGCACGTTCAAAGGAAAGTGATTTTCTCTGAAAGGACAGCATTTAGAAAGTGAAGCAACACTTTATTCACTTCGCACAATGAATTGAAGTGTTGGAACAGACTGCTTCTCTTTCAGAGAAATGCATGTGACTTTCTTCTGACTGCTTTTAAGTAGCTTAAGGCACTTTCAAAGGAAAGTGATTTTCTCTGAAAGGACAGCATTTAGAAAGTGAAGCAACACTCTATTCACTTCGCACAATGAATTGAAGTGTTGGAACAGACTCCTTCTCTTTCAGAGAAACCGATGTGAGTTTCTTGTGAATGCTTGTAAATAGATTAAGGCAGTTTCAAAAGAGAGTGATTTTTCTCTGAAAGGAGAGCATTTAGAAAGTGAAGCAACACTCCATTCACTTCGCACAGTGAATTGAAGTGTTGGAACAGACTGCTTCCCTTTCAGAGAAACCCATGTGAATTTCTTCTGAATTCTTGTAAGTAGCTTAAGGCACTTTCAAAGGAAAGTGATTTTCTCTGAAAGGACAGCATTTAGAAAGTGAAGTAACACTCTATTCACTTCGTAAAATGAGTTGAAGTGTTGGAACAGACTGCTTCTCTTTCAGAGAAATGCATGTGACTTTCTGCTGAATGCTTGTAAGTAGCTTATGGCACTTTGAAAGGTAAGTGATTTTCTCTGAAAGGGCAGCATTTAGAAAGTGAAGCAACACTCCATTCACCTCGCACAGTGAATTGAAATCTTAGAACAGACTGCTTCTCTTTCAGAGAAACTCATGTGAGTCTCTGGTGATGGCTTGTAAGTAGCATAAGGCACTTTCAAAAGAGAGTGATTTTCTCTAAAAGGACAGGATTTAGAAAGTGAAGCAACACTCTATTCACTTCGCACAATGAATTGAAGTGTTGGAACAGACTGCTTCTCTTTCAGAGAAACTCATGTGAGTCTCTGGTGAATGCTTGTAAGTAGCTGAATGCACTTTCAAAGGAAAGTGATTTTCTCTGAAAGGACAGCATTTAGAAAGTGAAGCAACACTCTATTCACTTCGCACAGTGAATTGAAGTGTTGGAACAGAGTGCTTCTCTTTCAGAGCAATGCATGTGAGTCTCTGGTTAATGCTTTTAAGTAGCTTAAGGCACTTTCAAAGGAAAGTGATTTTCTCTGAAAGGACAGCAATTAGAAAATGAAGCAACACTCCATTCACTTCGCACAGTGAATTGAAGTGTTGGAACAGACTGCTTCTCTTTCAGAGAAATGCATGTGACTTTCTTCGGACTGCTTTTAAATAGCTTAAGGCACTCTCAAAGGAAAGTGATTTTCTCTGAAAGGACAGCATTTAGAAAGTGAAGCAACACTCTATTCACTTCGTACAATGAATTGAAGTGTTGGAACAGACTGCTTCTCTTGCAGAGAAATGCATGTGAGTGTCTGTTGAATGCTTGTAAGTAACTTAAGGCACTTTCAAAGAAAAGTGATTATCTCTGAAAGGACAACATTTAGAAAGTGAAGCAACACTCCATTCACTTCCCACATTGAATTGAAGTGTTGGAACAGACTCCTTCTCTTTCAGAGAAACAGATGTGAGTTTCTTGTGAATGCTTATAAGTAGATTAAGGCACTTTCAAAAGAGAGTGATTTTCTCTGAAAGGAGAGCATTTGGAAAGTGAAGCAACACTCTATTCACTTCGCACAGTGAATTGAAGTGTTGGAACAGACTGCTTCCCTTTCAGAGAAACCCATGTGAATTTCTTCTGAATTCTTGTAAGTAGCTTAAGGTACTTTCAAAGGAAAGTGATTTTCTCTGAAAGGACAGCATTTAGAAAGTGACGCAACACTCTATTCACTTCGTACAATGAATTGAAGTGTTGGAACAGACTGCTTATCTTTCAGAGAAATGCATGTGACTTTCTGTTGAATGCTTGTAAGTAGCTTAAGGCACTTTGAAAGGAAAGTGATTTTCTCTGAAAGGACAGCATTTAGAAAGTGAAGCAACACTCCATTCACTTCACACAGTGAATTGAAGTGTTGGAACAGACTGCTTCTCTTTCAGAGAAACTCATGAGAGTCTCTGGTGAAGGCTTGTAAGTAGCATAAGGCACTTTCAAAAGAGAGTGATTTTCTCTAAAGGACAGCATTTAGAAAGTGAAGCAACACTCTATTCACTTCGCACAATGAAATGAAGTGTTGGAACAGACTGCTTCTCTTTCAGAGAAACTCATGTGAGTTTCTTGTGAATGCTTGTAAGTAGCTTAAGGCACTTTCAAAGGAAAGTGATTTTCTCTGAAAGGACAGCATTTAGAAAGTGAAGCAACACTCTATTCACTTCGCACAGTGAATTGAAGTGTTGGAACAGACTGCTTCTCTTGCAGAGAAATGCATGTGAGTGTCTGTTGAATGCTTGTAAGTAACTTAAGGCACTTTCAAAGAAAAGTGATTTTCTCTGAAAGGACAACATTTAGAAAGTGAAACAACACTCCATTCACTTCCCACAGTGAACTGAAGTGTTGGAACAGATTACTTCTCTTTCAGAGAAACGCATGTGAGTCTCTGGTGAATGCTTGTCAGTAGCTTAAGGCACGTTCAAAGGAAAGTGATTTTCTCTGAAAGGACAGCATTTAGAAAGTGAAGCAACACTTTATTCACTTCGCACAGTGAATTGAAGTGTTGGAATAGACTGCTTCTCTTTCAGAGAAATGCATGTGACTTTCTTCTGACTGCTTGTAAGTAGCTTAAGGCACTTTCAAAGGAAAGTGATTTTCTCTGAAAGGACAGTATTTAGAAAGTGAAGCAACATTCCATTCACTTCGCACAGTGAATTGAAGTATTGGAACAGACTGCTTCTCTTTCAGAGAAACTCATATGAGTCTCTGGTGAATGCTTGTAAGTAGCTGAAGGCACTTTCAAAGGAAAGTGATTTTCTCTGAAAGGACAGCATTTAGAAAGTGAAGCAACACTCTATTCACTTCGCACAGTGAATTGAAGTGTTGGAACAGACTGCTTCTCTTTAAGAGAAACGCATGTGAGTTTCTTCTGAATTCTTGTAAGTAGCTTAAGGCACTTTCAAAGGAAAGTGATTTTCTCAGAAAGGACAGCATTTAGAAAGTGAAGCAACACTCTATTCACTTCGCACAGTGAATTGAAGTGTTGGAACAGACTGCTTCTCTTTCAGAGAAACGCATGTGAGTCTCTGGTGAATGCTTGTAAGTAGCTTAAGGCACTTTCAAAGGAAAGTGATTTTCTCTGAAAGGACAGCAATTAGAAAATGAAGCAACACACCATTCACTTCGCACAATGAATTGAAGTGTTGGAACAGACTGCTTCTCTTTCAGAGAAATGCATGTGACTTTCTTCTGACTGCTTTTAAGTAGCTTAAGGCACTTTCAAAGGAAAGTGATTTTCTCTGAAAGGACAGCATTTAGAAAGTGAAGCAACACTCTATTCACTTCGCACAATGAATTGAAGTGTTGGAACAGACTCCTTCTCTTTCAGAGAAACCGATGTGAGTTTCTTGTGAATGCTTGTAAATAGATTAAGGCAGTTTCAAAAGAGAGTGATTTTTCTCTGAAAGGAGAGCATTTAGAAAGTGAAGCAACACTCCATTCACTTCGCACAGTGAATTGAATTGTTGGAACAGACTGCTTCCCTTTCAGAGAAACCCATGTAAATTTCTTCTGAATTCTTGTAAGTAGCTTAATGCACTTTCAAAGGAAAGTGATTTTCTCTGAAAGGACAGCATTTAGAAAGTGAAGCAACACTCTATTCACTTCGCACAATGAATTGAAGTGCTGGAACAGACTGTTTCTCTTTCAGAGAAACTCATGTGAGTTTTTGTTGAATGCTTGAAAGTAGCTTAAGGCACTTTCAAAGGAAAGTGATTTTCTCTGAAAGGACAGCATTTGGAAAGTGAAGCAACACTCCATTCACTTCCCACAGTGAATTGAAGTGTTGGAACAGACTGCTTCTCTTTAAGAGAAACGCATGTGAGTTTCTTCTGAATTCTTGTAAGTAGCTTTAGGCACTTTCAAAGGAAAGTGATTTTTCTCAAAAAGGACAGCATTTAGAAATTCTTGCAACACTCCATTCACTTCGCACAGTGAATTGAAGTGTTGGAAAACACTGCTTCTCTTTCAGAGAAATACATGTGTGTTTCTGTTGAATGCTTTTAAGCAGCTTAAGGCACTTTCAAAGGAAAGTGATTTTCTGAAAGGACAGCATTTAGAAAGTTAAGAAACACTCCATTCACTACGCACAGTGAATTGAAGTGTTGGAACAGACTCCTTCTCTTTCAGAGAAACAGATGTGAGTTTCTTGTGAATGCTTGTAAGTAGATTAAGGCAGTTTCAAAAGAGAGTGATTTTCTTTGAAAGGAGAGCAGTTAGAAAGTGAAGCAACACTCCATTCACTTCGCACAGTGAATTGAAGTGTTGGAACAGACTGCTTCTCTTTCAGAGAAACGCATGTGAGTTTTTTGTGAATGCCTGAAAGTAATTTAAAGCACTTTCAAAGGAAAGTGATTTTCTCTGAAAGGACAGCATTTAGAACGTGAAGCAACACTCCATTCACTTTGCACAGTGAATTGAAGTGTTGGAACAGACTCCTTCTCTTTCAGAGAAACAGATGTGAGTTTCTTGTGAATGCTTGTAAGTAGATTAAGGCAGTTTAAAAAGAGAGTGATTTTCCCTGAAAGGAGAGCATTTAGAAAGTGAAGCAACACTCCATTCACTAGGCACAGTGAATTGAAGTGTTGGAACAGACTGCTTCTCTTTTAGAGAAGCGCATGTGAGTTTCTTCTGAATTCTTGTAAGTAGCTTAAGGCACTTTCAAAAGAAAGTGATTTTCTCAGAAAGAACAGCATTTAGAAAGTGAAGCAACACTCCACTTCGCACAGTGAATTGAAGTGTTGGAACAGACTGACTATCTTTCAGAGAACGGCATGTGGATTTCTTCTGAATTCCTGTAAGTAGCTTAAGGCACTTTCAAAGGAAAGTGATTTTCTCAGAAAGGACAGCATTTAGAAAGTGAAGCAACACTCCATTCCCTTCGCACAGTGAATTGAAGTGTTGGAACAGACTGCTTCTCTTTCAGAGAAACTCATGTGAGTCTCTGGTGAATGATTGTAAGTAGCATTAGGCACTTTCAAAGGAAAGTGATTTTCTGTGAAAGGACAGCATTTAGAAAGTGAAGCAACACTCTATTCACTTCGCACAGTGAATTGACGTGTTGAAACAGACTGCTTCTCTTTCAGAGAAACAGATGTGAGTTTCTTGTGAATGCTTATAAGTAGATTAAGGCAGTTTCAAGAGAGAGTGATTTTCTCTGAAAGGAGAGCATTTCGAAAGTGAAGCAAAACTCCATTCACTTCGCATAGTGAATTGAAATGTTGGAACAGACTGCTTCTCTTTCAGAGAAACGCATGAGAGATTCTTCTGAATTCTTGTAAGTAGCTTAAGGCACTTTCAAAAAAAAGTGATTTTTCTCAGAAAGGACAGCATTTAGAAAGTGAAGCAACACTCTATTCACTTCGCACAATGAATTGAAATGTTGGAACAGACTGCTTCTCTTTCACAGTAATGCATGTGACTTTCTTCTCACTGCTTGTAAGTAGCTTAAGGCACTTTCAAAGGAAAGTGATTTTCTCTGAAAGGACCGTATTTAGAAAGTAAAGCAACACTCCATTCACTTCGCACAGTGAATTGAAGTGTTGGAACAGACTGCTTCTCTTTCAGAGAAACTCATGTGAGTCTCTGGTGAATGCATTTAAGTAGTTTAACGCACTTTCAAAGGAAAGTGGTTTTCTCTGAAAGGACAGCATTTAGAAAGTGAAGCAACGCTCCATTCACTTCGCACAGTGAATTGAAGTGTTGGAACAAATTGCTTCTCTTTCAGAGAAACTCACGTGAGTTTCTGTTGAATGCTTGTAAGTAGCTTAAGGCACTTTCAAAGGAAAGTGATTTTCTCTGAAAGGACAGCATTTAGAAAGTGAAGCAACACTCCATTCACTTCGCACAGTGAATTGAAGTGTTGGAACAGACTGCTTCTCTTTCAGAGAAGCGCATGTGAGTTTTTTGTGAATGCATGAAAGTAATTTAAGGCACTTTCAAAGGAAAGTGATTTTCTTGAAAGGACAGCAATTAGAAAGTGAAGCAACACTCCTTTCACTTAGCACAGTGAATTGAAGTGTTGGAACAGACTGCTTCTCTTTCGGAGAAGTGCATGTGAGTTTCTTCTGAATTCTTGTAAGTAGCTTAAGGCACTTTCAAAGGAAAGTGATTTTCTCTGAAAGGACAGCATTTAGAAAGTGAAGCAAGACTCCATTCACTTCGCACAGTGAATTGAAGTGTTGGAACAGATTGCTTCTCTTTCAGAGAAACTCACGTGAGTTTCTGTTGAATGCTTGTAAGTAGCTTAAGGCACTTTCAAAGGAAAGTGATTTTCTCTGAAAATACAGCACTTAGAAAGTGAAGCAACACTCCATTCACTTCGCACAGTGAATTGAAGTGTTGGAACAGACTCCTTCTCTTTCAGAGAAACAGATGTGAGTTTCTTGTGAATGCTTATAAGTAGACTAAGGCAGTTTCAAAAGAGAGTGATTTTCTCTGAAAAGAGAGGATTTAGAAAGTGAAGCAACACTCCATTCACTTCGCACAGGGAATTGAAGTGTTGGAACAGACTGCTTCTCTTTAAGAGAAACGCATGTGAGTTTCTTCTGAATTCTTGTAAGTAGCTTAAGGCACTTTCAAAGGAAAGTGATTTTCTCTGAAAGGACAGCATTTAGAAAGTGAAGCAACACTCCATTCACTTCGCACAGTGAATTGAAGTGTTGGAACAGACTGCTTCTCTTTCACAGTAATGCATGTGACTTTCTTCTCACTGCTTGTAAGTAGCTTAAGGCACTTTCAAAGGAAAGTGATTTTCTCTGAAAGGACCGTATTTAGAAAGTAAAGCAACACTCCATTCACTTCGCACAGTGAATTGAAGTGTTGGAACAGACTGCTTCTCTTTCAGAGAAACTCATGTGAGTCTCTGGTGAATGCATTTAAGTAGTTTAACGCACTTTCAAAGGAAAGTGGTTTTCTCTGAAAGGACAGCATTTAGAAAGTGAAGCAACGCTCCATTCACTTCGCACAGTGAATTGAAGTGTTGGAACAAATTGCTTCTCTTTCAGAGAAACTCACGTGAGTTTCTGTTGAATGCTTGTAAGTAGCTTAAGGCACTTTCAAAGGAAAGTGATTTTCTCTGAAAGGACAGCATTTAGAAAGTGAAGCAACACTCCATTCACTTCGCACAGTGAATTGAAGTGTTGGAACAGACTGCTTCTCTTTCAGAGAAGCGCATGTGAGTTTTTTGTGAATGCATGAAAGTAATTTAAGGCACTTTCAAAGGAAAGTGATTTTCTTGAAAGGACAGCAATTAGAAAGTGAAGCAACACTCCTTTCACTTAGCACAGTGAATTGAAGTGTTGGAACAGACTGCTTCTCTTTCGGAGAAGTGCATGTGAGTTTCTTCTGAATTCTTGTAAGTAGCTTAAGGCACTTTCAAAGGAAAGTGATTTTCTCTGAAAGGACAGCATTTAGAAAGTGAAGCAAGACTCCATTCACTTCGCACAGTGAATTGAAGTGTTGGAACAGATTGCTTCTCTTTCAGAGAAACTCACGTGAGTTTCTGTTGAATGCTTGTAAGTAGCTTAAGGCACTTTCAAAGGAAAGTGATTTTCTCTGAAAATACAGCACTTAGAAAGTGAAGCAACACTCCATTCACTTCGCACAGTGAATTGAAGTGTTGGAACAGACTCCTTCTCTTTCAGAGAAACAGATGTGAGTTTCTTGTGAATGCTTATAAGTAGACTAAGGCAGTTTCAAAAGAGAGTGATTTTCTCTGAAAAGAGAGGATTTAGAAAGTGAAGCAACACTCCATTCACTTCGCACAGGGAATTGAAGTGTTGGAACAGACTGCTTCTCTTTAAGAGAAACGCATGTGAGTTTCTTCTGAATTCTTGTAAGTAGCTTAAGGCACTTTCAAAGGAAAGTGATTTTCTCTGAAAAGACAGCATTTAGAACGTGAAGTAACACTCCATTCACTTCGCACAGTGAATTGAAGTGTTGAAATAGAGTGCTTCTCTTTCAGAGAAATACATGTGAGTTTCTGTTGAATGCTTGTAAGTAGCTTAAGGCACTCTCAAAGGAAAGTGATTTTCTGAAAGGACAGCATTTAGAAAGTTAAGAAACATTCCATTCACTTTGCACAGTGAATTGAAGTGTTGGAACAGACTCCTTTTCTTTCAGAGAAATGCATGTGAGTTTCTTGTGAATGCTTGTAAGTAGATTAAGGCAGTTTCAAAAGAGAGTGATTTTCTCAGAAAGGACAGCATTTAGAAAGTGAAGCAACACTCCATTCACTTCGCACAGTGAATTGAAGTGTTGGAACGGACTGGTTCTCTTTCAGAGAAATGCATGTGAGTTTTTTGTGAAAGCTTGAAAGTAATTTAAAGCACTTTCAAAGGAAAGTGATTTTCTCTAAAGGACAGCATTTAGAAAGGGAAGCAACACTCCATTCACTTCGCACAGTGAATTGAAGTGTTGGAACAGACTGCTTCTCTTTTAGAGAAACGAATGTGAGTTTTTTGTGAATGCTTGAAAGTAATTTAAGGCACTGTCAAAGGAAAGTGATTTTCTCTGAAAGGACAGCATTTAGAAAGTGAAGCAACACTCCATTCACTTCCCACAGTGAGTTGCAGTGTTGGAACAGACTCCTTCTCTTTCAAAGAAACAGATGTGAGTTTCTTGTGAATGCTTATAAGTAGATTAAGGCAGTTTCAAAAGAGAGAGATTTTCTCTGTAAAGAGAGCATTTAGAAAGTGAAGCAACACTCCATTCACTTTTCACAGTGAATTGAAATGTTGGAACAGACTGCTTCTCTTTCAGAGAAACGCATGTGACTTTCTTCTCACTGCTTGTAAGTAGCTTAAGGCACTTTCAAAGGAAAGTGATTTTTCTCAGAAAGGACAGCATTTAGAAAGTGAAGCAACACTCCATTCACTTCGCACATTGAATTGAAGTGTTGGAACAAATTGCTTCTCTTTTAGAGAAACGAATGTGAGTTTTTTGTGAATGCTTGAAAGTAATTTAAGGCACTTTCAAAGGAAAGTGATTTTCTCTGAAAGGACAGCATTTAGAAAGTGAAGCAACACTCCATTCACTTCGCACAGTTTATTGAAGTGTTGGAACAGACTCCTTCTCTTTCAGAGAAATGCATGTGAGTTTCTTGTGAATGCTTGTAAGTAGATTATGGCAGTTTCAAAAGAGAGTGATTTTCTCTGAAAGGAGAGCATTTAGAAAGTGAAGCAACACTCCATTCACTTCGCACAGTGAATTGAAGTGTTGGAACAGACTGCTTCTCTTTCAGAGAAGCACATGTGAGTTTCTTCTGAATTCTTATATGTAGCTTAAGGCACTTACAAAGGAAAGTGATTTTCTCAGAAAGGACAGCATTTAGAAAGCGAAGCAACACTCCATTCACTTCGCACAGTGAATTGAAGTGTTGGAACAGACTGCTTCTCTTTCAGAGAAACTCATGTGAGTCTCTTGTAAATGTTTGTAAGTAGCTTAAGGCACTGTCAAAGGAAAGTGATTTTCTCTGAAAGGACAGCATTTAGAAAGTGAAGAAACACTCCATTCACTTCGCACAGTGAATTGAAGTGTTGAAACAGACTCCTTCTCTTTCAGAGAAACAGATGCGAGTTTCTTGTGAATGCTTATAAGTAGATTAAGGCAGTTTCAAAAGAGAGAGATTTTCTCTGAAAAGAGAGCATTTAGAAAGTGAAGCAACACTCCATTCACTTTGCACAGTGAATTGAAGTGTTGGAACAGACTGATTCTCTTTCAGAGAAGCACATGTGAGTTTCTTCTGAATTCTTATATGTAGCTTAAGGCACTTAAAAAGGAAAGTGATTTTCTCAGAAAGGACAGCATTTAGAAAGCGAAGCAACACTCCATTCACTTCGAAAAGTGAATTGAAGTGTTGGAACAGACTGCTTCTCTTTCAGAGAAACTCATGTGAGTCTCTTGTAAATGTTTGTAAGTAGCTTAAGGCACTGTCAAAGGAAAGTGATTTTCTCTGAAAGGACAGCATTTAGAAAGTGAACAAACACTCCATTCACTTCGCACAGTGAATTGAAGTGTTGAAACAGACTCCTTCTCTTTCAGAGAAACAGATGCGAGTTTCTTGTGAATGCTTATAAGTAGATTAAGGCAGTTTCAAAAGAGAGAGATTTTCTCTGAAAAGAGAGCATTTAGAAAGTGAAGCAACACTCCATTCACTTTGCACAGTGAATTGAAGTGTTGGAACAGACTGCTTCTTTTTAAGAGAAACGCATGGGAATTTCTTCTGAATTCTTGTAAGTAGCTTAAGGCACTTTCAAAGGAAAGTGATTTTCTCTGAAAGGACAGCATTTAGAAAGTGAAGCAACACTCCATTCACTTCGCACAGTGAATTGAAGTGTTGGAACAGACTCCTTCTCTTTCAGAGAAACAGATGTGAGTTTCTTGTGAATGCTTATAAGTAAATTAAGGTAGTTTCAAAAGAGAGTGATTTTCTCTGAAAGGAGAGAATTTCGAAAGTGAAGCAACACTCCATTCACTTCGCACAGTGAATTGAAGTGTTGGAACAGACTGCTTCTCTTTCAGAGAAACGCATGTGAGTTTGTTCTGAATTCTTGTAAGTAGCTTAAGGCACTTTCAAACGAAAGTGATTTTTCTCAGAAAGGACAGCATTTAGAAAGTGAAGCAACACTCCATGCACTTCGCACAGTGAATTGAAGTGTTGGAACAGACTGCTTCTCTTTCAGAGAAACTCATGTGAGTCTCTGGTGAATGCTTGTATGTAGCATAAGGCACTTTCAAAGGAAAGTGATTTTCTCTGAAAGGACAGCATTTAGGAAGTGAAGTAACAATCTATTAACCTCGCACAATGAATTGAAGTCTTGGAACAGACTGCTTCTCTTTCTGAGAAATGCATGTGACTTTCTTCTCACTCCTTGTAAGTAGCTTAAGGCACTTTCAAAGGAAAGTGATTTTCACTGAAAGGACAGCATTTAGAAAGTGAAGCAAGACTCCATTCACTTCGCACAGTGAATTGAAGTGTTGGAACAGATTGCTTCTCTTTCAGAGAAACTCACGTGAGTTTCTGTTGAATGCTTGTAAGTAGCTTAAGGCACTTTCAAAGGAAAGTGATTTTCTCTGAAAATACAGCATTTAGAAAGTGAAGCAACACTCCATTCACTTCGCACAGTGAATTGAAGTGTTGGAACAGACTACTTCTCTTTCAGAGAAACAGATGTGAGTTTCTTGTGAATGCTTATAAGTAGACTAAGGCAGTTTCAAAAGAGAGTGATTTTCTCTGAAAAGAGAGGATTTAGAAAGTGAAGCAACACTCCATTCACTTCGCACAGGGAATTGAAGTGTTGGAACAGACTGCTTCTCTTTCAGAGAAACGCATGTGAGTTTTTTGTGAATGCTTGAAAATAATTTAAAGCACTTTCAAAGGAAAGTGATTTTCTCTGAAAGGACAGCATTTAGAAAGTGAAGCAACACTCCATTCACTTCCCACAGTGAATTGAAGTGTTGGAACAGACTCCTTCTCTTTCAGAGAAACAGATGTGAGTTTCTTGTGAATTCTTATAAGTAGATTAAGGCAGTTTCAAAAGAGAGTGATTTTCTCTGAAAGGAGAGCATTTAGAAAGTGAAGCAACACTCCATTCACTTCACACATTGAATTGAAGTGTTGGAACAGACTGCTTCTCTTTCGGAGAAGTGCATGTGAGTTTCTTCTGAATTCTTGTAAGTAGCTTAAGGCACTTTCAAAGGAAAGTGATTTTCTCTGAAAGGACAGCATTTAGAAAGTGAAGCAACACTCCATTCACTTCGCACAGTGAATTGAAGTGTTGGAACAGACTGCTTCTCTTTTAGAGAAACGAATGTCAGTTTTTTGTGAATGCTTGAAAGTAATTTAAGGCACTTTCAAAGGAAAGTGATTTTCTCTGAAAGGACAGCATTTAGAAAGTTAAGCAGCACTCCATTCACTTTGCACAGTGAATTGATGTGTTGGAACAGACTGCTTCTCTTTCAGAGAAACTCATGTGAGTCTCTTGTAAATGCTTGTAAGTAGCTTAAGGCACTGTCAAAGGAAAGTGATTTTCTCTGAAAGGACAGCATTTAGAAAGTGAAGCAACACTCCATTCATTTCGCACAGTGAATTGAAGTGTTGGAACAGATTGCTTCTCTTTCAGAGAAACACACGTGAGTTTCTGTTGAATGCTTGTAAGTAGCTGAAGGCACTTTCAAAGGAAAGTGATTTTCTCTGAAATTACAGCATTTAGAAAGTGAAGCAACACTCCATTCACTTCGCACATTGAATTGAAGTGTTGGAACAGACTGCTTCTCTTTTAGAGAAACGAATGTGAGTTTTTTGTGAATGCTTGAAAGTAATTTAAGGCACTTTCAAAGGAAAGTGATTTTTTCTGAAAGGACAGCATTTAGAAAGTGAAGCAACACTCCATTCACTTCGCACAGTGAATTGAAGTGTTGGAACAGACTCCTTCTCTTTAAGAGAAACAGATGTGTGTTTCTTGTGAATGCTTGTAAGTAGATTAAGGCAGTTTCAAAGGAAAGTGATTTTCTCTGAAAGGACAGCATTTAGAATGTGAAGCAACACTCCATTCACTTCGCTCAGTGAATTGAAGTGTTGGAACAGACGGCTTCTATTTCAGAGAAACGCATGTGAATTTTTTGTGAATGCTTGAAAGTAATTTAAAGCACTTTCAAAGGAAAGTGATTTTCTCTGAAAGGACAGCATTTAGAAAGTGAAGCAACACTCCATTCACTTCGCACAGTGAATTGAAGTGTTGGAACAGACTCCTTCTCTTTCAGAGAAACGAATGTGAGTTTTTTGTGAATGCTTGAAAGTAATTTATGGCACTTTCAAAGGAAAGTGATTTTCTCTGAAAGGACAGCATTTAGAAAGTGAAGCAACACTCCATTCACTTTGCACTGTGAATTGAAGTGTTGGAACAGAATCCTTCTCTTTCAGAGAAACAGATGTGAGTTTCTTGTGAATGCTTGTAAGTTGATTAAGTCAGTTTCAAAAGAGAGTGATTTTCTCTGAAAGGAGAGCAGTTAGAAAGTGAAGCAACACTCCATTCACTTCGCACAGTGAATTGAAGTTTTGGAACAGACTGCTTCTCTTTCAGAGAAGCACATGTGAGTTTCTTCTGAATTCTTATAAGTAGGTTAAGTCACATACAATGGAAAGTGATTTTCTCAGAAAGGACAGCTTTGAGAAAGTGAAGCAACACTCCATTCACTTCCCACAGTGAATTGAAGTGTTGGAGCAGACTGCTTCTCTTTCAGAGAAAATCATGTGAGTCTCTGGTAAATGCTTGTAAGTAGCTTAAGGCACTGTCAAAGGAAAGTGATTTTTTCTGAAAGCAGAGCAGTTAGAAAGTGAAGCAACACTCCATTCACTTCGCACAGTGAATTGAAGTGTTGGAACAGACTGCTTCTCTTTCAGAGAAGCACATGTGAGTTTCTTCTGAATTCTTGTAAGTAGCTTAAGGCACTTACAAAGGAAAGTGATTTTCTCAGAAAGGACAGCATTTAGAAAGTGAAGCAACACTCCATTCACTTCGCACAGTGAATTGAAGTGTTGGAACAGACATCTTCTCTTTCAGAGAAACGCATGTGAGTTTTTTGTGAATGCTTGAAAGTAATTTATGGCACTTTCAAAGGAAAGTGATTTTCTCTGAAAGGACAGCATTGAGAAATTGAAGCAACACTCCATTCACTTTGCACAGTGAATTGAAGTGTTGGAACAGACTGCTTCACTTTAAGAGAAACGCATGTGAGTTTCTTCTGAATTCTTGTAATTAGCTTAAGGCACTTTCAAAGGAAAGTGATTTTCTCTGAAAGGACAGCATTTAGAACGTGAAGCAACACTCCATTCACTTTGCACAGTGAATTGAAGTGTTGGAACAGAATCCTTCTCTTTCAAAGAAACAGATGTGAGTTTCTTGTGAATTCTTGTATGTAGATTAAGTCAGTTTTAAAAGAGAGTGATTTTCTCTGAAAGGAGAGCAGTTAGAAAGTGAAGAAACACTCCATTCACTTCGCACAGTGAATTGAAGTGTTGGAACAGACTGCTTCTCTATCAGAGAAGCACATGTGAGTTTCTTCTGAATTCTCATAAGTAGGTTAAGTCACTTACAATGGAAAGTGATTTTCTCAGAAAGGACAGCATTGAGAAAGTGAAGCAACACTCCATTCACTTTGCACAGTGAATTGAAGTGTTGGACAGACTGCTTCTCTTTAAGAGAAATGCATGTGAGTTTCTTCTGAATTCTTGTAAGTAGCTTAAGACACTTTCAAAGGAAAGTGATTTTCTCTGAAAGGACAGCATTTAGAAAGTGAAGCAACACTCCATTCACTTCGCACAGTGAATTGAAGTGTTGAAATAGAGTGCTTCTCTTTCAGAGAAATACATGTGAGTTTCTGTTGAATGCTTGTAAGTAGCTTAAGGCACTTTCAAAGGAAAATGATTTTCTGAAAGGACAGCATTTAGAAAGTTAAGAAACACTCCATTCACTTTGCACAGTGAATTGAAGTGTTGGAACAGACTCCTTCTCTTTCAGAGAAACAGATGTGAGTTTCTTGTGAGTGCTTGTAAGTAGATTAAGGCAGTTTCAAAGGAAAGTGATTTTCTCTGAAATGACAGCATTTAGAAAGTGAAGCAACACTCCTTTCACTTCGCACAGTGAATTGAAGTGTTGGAACAGACTGCTTCTCTTTCAGAGAAACGCATGTGAGTTTTTTGTGAATGCTTGAAAGTAATTTAAAGCACTTTCAAAGGAAAGTGATTTTCTCTGAAAGGACAGCATTTAGAAAGTGAAGCAACACTCCATTCACTTCGCACAGTGAATTGAAGTGTTGGAACAGACTGCTTCTCTTTCAGAGAAACAGATGTGAGTATCTTGTGAATGCTTGTAAGTTGATTAAGTCAGTTTCAAGAGAGAGTGATTTTCTCTGAAAGGAGAGCAGTTAGAAAGTGAAGCAACACTCCATTCACTTCACACAGTGAATTGAAGTGATGGAACAGACTGCTTTTCTTTCAGAGAAGCACATGTGAGTTTCTTCTGAATTCTCATAAGCAGGTTAAGGCACTTACAAAGGAAAGTGATTTTCTCAGAAAGGACAGCATTTAGAAAGTGAAGCAACACTCCATTCACTTCGCACAGTGAATTGAAGTGTTGGAACAGACTGCTTCTCTTTCAGAGAAACGCATGTGAGTCTCTGGTAAATGCTTGTAAGTAGCTTAAGGCACTGTCAAAGGAAAGTGATTTTCTCTGAAGGAACAGCATTTAGAAAGTGAAGCAACACTCCATTCACTTCCCACAGTGAATTTAAGTTTTGGAACAGACTCCTTCTCTTTCAGAGAAACAGATGTGAGTTTCTTGTGAATGCTTATAAGTAGATTAGGGCAGTTTCAAAAGAGAGTGATTTTCTCTGAAAAGAGAGGATTTAGAAAGTGAAGCAACACTCCATTCACTTTGCACAGTGAATTGAAGTGTTGGAACAGACTGCTTCTCTTTAAGAGAAACGGATGTGAGTTTCTTCGGAATTCTTGTAAGTAGCTTAAGGCACTTTCAAAGGAAAGTGATTTTCTCTGAAAGGACAGTATTTAGAAAGTGAAGCAACACTCCATTCACTTCGCACAGTGAATTGAAGTGTTGAAATACAGTCCTTCTCTTTCAGAGAAATACATGTGAGTTTCTGTTGAATGCTTGTAAGTAGCTTAAGGCACTTTCAAAGGAAAGTGATTTTTTGAAAGGACAGCATTTAGAAAGTTAAGAACCACTCCATTCACTTTGCACAGTGAATTGAAGTGTTGGAACAGACTCCTTTTCTTTCAGAGAAATGCATGTGTGTTTCTTTTGAATGCTTGTAAGTAGATTAAGGCAGTTTCAAAAGAGAGTGATTTTCTATGAAAGGAGAGCATTTAGAAAGTGAAGCAACACTCCATTCACTTCGCACAGTGAATTGAAGTGTTGGAACAGACTGCTTCTCTTTCAGAGAAGCACATGTGAGTTTTTTGTGAATGCTTGAAAGTAATTTATGGCACTTTCAAAGGAAAGTGATTTTCTCTGAAAGGACAGCATTTAGAAAGTGAAGCAACACTCCATTCACTTTGCACAGTGAATTGAAGTGTTGGAAAGAATACTTCTCTTTCAGAGAAACAGATGTGAGTTTCTTGTGAATGCTTGTAGGTAGATTAAGACAGTTTCAAAGGAAAGTGATTTTCTCTGAAAGGACAGCATTTAGAACGTGAAGCAACACTCCATTCACTTCGCACAGTGAATGGAAGTGTTGGAACAGACTGGTTCTCTTTCAGAGAAACGCATGTGAGTTTTTTGTGAAAGCTTGAAAGTAATTTAAAGCACTTTCAAAGGAAAGTAATTTTTTCTGAAAGGACAGCATTTAGAAAGTGAAGCAACACTCCATTCACTTCGCACAGTGAATTGAAGTGTTGGAACAGACTGCTTCTCTTTCAGAGAAGCGCATGTGAGTTTCTTCTGAATTATTATAAGTAGCTTAAGGCACTTACAAAGGAAAGTGATTTTCTCAGAAAGGACAGCATTTAGAAAGTGAAGCAACACTCCAATCACTTCACACAGTGAATTGAAGTGTTGGAACAGACTGCTTTACTTTAAGAGAAACGCATGTGAGTTTTTTGTGAATGCTTGAAAGTAATTTACGGCACTTTCAAAGGAAAGTGATTTTCTCTGAAAGGACAGCATTTAGAAAGTGAAGCAACACTCCATTCACTTTGCACAGTGAATTGAAGTGTTGGAACAGAATCCTTCTCTATCAGAGAAACAGATGTGAGTTTCTTGTGAATGCTTGTAAGTAGATTAAGTCAGTTTCAAAAGAGAGTGATTTTCTCTGAAAGGAGAGCAGTTAGAAAGTGAAGCAACACTCCATTCACTTCGCACAGTGAATTGAAGTGTTGGAACAGACTGCTTCTCTTTCAGAGAAGCACATGTGAGTTTCTTCAGAATTCTTATAAGTAGGTTAAGTCACTTACAATGGAAAGTGATTTTCTCAGAAAGGACAGCATTGAGAAAGTGAAGCAACACTCCATTCACTTTGCACAGTGAATTGAAGTGTTGGAACAGACTGCTTCTCTTTAAGAGAAACGCATGTGAGTTTCTTCTGAATTCTTGTAAGTAGCTTAAGACACTTTCAAAGGAAAGTGATTTTCTCTGAAAGGACAGCATTTAGAAAGTGAAGCAACACTCCATTCACTTCGCACAGTGAATTGAAGTGTTGAAATAGAGTGCTTCTCTTTTAGAGAAATACATGTGAGTTTCTGTTGAATGCTTGTAAGTAGCTTAAGGCACTTTCAAAGGAAAATGATTTTCTGAAAGGACAGCATTTAGAAAGTTAAGAAACACTCCATTCACTTTGCACAGTGAATTGAAGTGTTGGAACAGACTCCTTTTCTTTCAGAGAAATGCATGTGAGTTTCTTGTGAATGCTTGTAAGTAGATTAAGGCAGTTTCAAAAGAGAGTGATTTTCTCTGAAAGGAGAGCAGTTAGAAAGTGAAGCAACACTCCATTCACTTCGCACAGTGAATTGAAGTGTTGGAACAGACTGCTTCTCTTTCAGAGAAACGCATGTGAGTTTCTTCTGAATTCTTGTAAGTAGCTTAAGGCACTTTCAAAGGAAAGTGATTTTCTCTGAAAGGACAGCATTTAGAAAGTGAAGTAACAATCTATTCACCTTGCACAATGAATTGAAGTCTTGGAACAGACTGCTTCTCTTTCAGAGAAATGCATGTGACTTTCTAATCACTCCTTGTAAGTAGCTTAAGGCACTTTCAAAGGAAAGTGATTTTCTCTGAAAGGACAGCATTTAGAACGTGAAGCAACACTCCATTCACTTCGCACAGTGAATTGAAGTGTTGGAACAGACTGGTTCTCTTTCAGAGAAATGCATGTGAGTTTTGTGAATGCTTGAAAGTAATTTAAAGCACTTTCAAAGGAAATTGATTTTCTCTGAAAGGACAGCATTTAGAAAGTGAAGCAACACTCCACTCACTTCGCACAGTGAATTGAAGTGTTGGAACAGACTCCTTCTCTTTCAGAGAAACAGATGTGAGTTTCTTGTGAATGCTTGTAAGTAGATTAAGGCAGTTTCAAAAGAGAGTGATTTTCTCGGAAAGGAAAGTGAAAGGATTTAGAAAGTGAAGCAACACTCCATTCACTTCGCACAGTGAATTGAAGTGTTGGAACAGACTGCTTCTCTTTCAGACAAACGCATGTGAGTTTCTGGTGAATGCTTGAAAGTAATTTATGGCACTTTCAAAGGAAAGTGATTTCCTCTGAAAGGACAGCATTTAGAAAGTGAAGCAACACTCCATTCACTTTGCACAGTGAATTGAAGTGTTGGAACAGAATCCTTCACTTTCAGAGAAACAGATGTGAGTTTCTTGTGAATGCTTGTAAGTAGATTAAGTCAGTTTCAAAAGAGAGTGATTTCCTCTGAAAGGAGAGCATTTAGATAGTGAAGCAACACTCCATTCACTTCGCACAGTGAATTGAAGTGTTGGAACAGACTGCTTCTCTTTCAGAGAAGCACATGTGAGTTTCTTCTGAAATCTTATAAGTAGGTTAAGTCACTTACAATGGAAAGTGATTTTCTCAGAAAGGACAGCATTGAGAAAGTGAAGCAACACTCCATTCACTTTGCACAGTGAATTGAAGTGTTGGAACAGAATCCTTCTCTTTCAGAGAAACAGATGTGAGTTTCTTGTGAATGCTGGGAAGTAATTTATGGCACTTTCAAAGGAAAGTGATTTTCTCTGAAAGGACAGCATTTAGAAAATGAAGCAACACTCCATTCACTTCGCACAGTGAATTGAAGTGTTGAAATAAAGTGCTTCTCTTTCAGAGAAATACATGTGAGTTTCTGTTGAATGCTTGTAAGTAGCTTAAGGCACTTTCAAAGGAAAATGATTTTCTGAAAGGACAGCATTTAGAAAGTTAAGAAACACTCCATTCACTTTGCACAGTGAATTGAAGTGTTGGAACAGAATGCTTCTCTTTCAGAGAAGCGCATGTGAGTTTTTTGTGAATGCTGGAAAGTAATTTATGGCACTTTCAAAGGAAAGTGATTTCCTCTGAAAGGACAGCATTTAGAAAGTGAAGCAACACTCCATTCACTTTGCACAGTGAATTGAAGTGTTGGAACAGAATCCTTCACTTTCAGAGAAACAGATGTGAGTTTCTTGTGAATGCTTGCAAGTAGATTAAGTCAGTTTCAAAAGAGAGTGATTTCCTCTGAAAGGAGAGCAGTTAGAAAGTGAAGCAACACTCCATTCACTTCGCACAGTGAATTGAAGTGTTGGAACAGACTGCTTCTCTTTCAGAGAAGCACATGTGAGTTTCTTCAGAATTCTTATAAGTAGGTTAAGTCACTTACAATGGAAAGTGATTTTCTCAGAAAGGACAGCATTGAGAAAGTGAAGCAACACTCCATTCACTTTGCACAGTGAATTGAAGTGTTGGAACAGAATCCTTCTCTTTCAGAGAAACAGATGTGAGTTTCTTGTGAATGCTGGAAAGTAATTTATGGCACTTTCAAAGGAAAGTGATTTTCTCTGAAAGGACAGCATTTAGAAAGTGAAGCAACACTCCATTCACTTCGCACAGTGAATTGAAGTGTTGAAATAAAGTGCTTCTCTTTCAGAGAAATACATGTGAGTTTCTGTTGAATGCTTGTAAGTAGCTTAAGGCACTTTCAAAGGAAAATGATTTTCTGAAAGGACAGCATTTAGAAAGTTAAGAAACACTCCATTCACTTTGCACAGTGAATTGAAGTGTTGGAACAGAATGCTTCTCTTTCAGAGAAGCGCATGTGAGTTTTTTGTGAATGCTGGAAAGTAATTTATGGCACTTTCAAAGGAAAGTGATTTTCTCTGAAAGGACAGCATTTAGAAAGTGAAGCAACACTACATTCACTTTGCACAGTGAATTGAAGTGTAGGAACAGAATCCTTCTCTTTCAGAGAAACAGATGTGAGTTTCTTGTGAATGCTTGTAGGTAGATTAAGACAGTTTCAAATGAAAGTGATTTTCTCTGAAAGGACAGCATTGAGAACGTGAAGCAACACTCCATTCACTTCGCACAGTGAATTAAAGTGTTGGAACAGACTGGTTCTCTTTCAGAGAAACGCATGTGAGTTTTTTGTGAAAGCTTGAAAGTAATTTAAAGCACTTTCAAAGGAAAGTGATTTTCTCTGAAAGGACAGCATTTAGAAAGTGAAGCAACACTCCATTCACTTCGCACAGTGAATTGAAGTGTTGGACCAGACTGCTTCTCTTTCAGAGAAACGGATGTGAGTTTCTTCTGAATTCTTGTAAGTAGCTTAAGGCACTTTCAAAGGAAAGTGATTTTCTCTGAAAGGACAGCATTTAGAAAGTGAAGCAACGCTCCACTCACTTTGCACAGTGAATTGAAGTGTAGGAACAGACTGCTTCTCTTTCAGAGAAGCGCATGTGAGTTTCTTCTGAATTATTATAAGTAGCTTAAGGCACTTACAAAGGAAAGTGATTTTCTCAGAAAGGACAGCATTTAGAAAGTGAAGCAACACTCCATTCACTTTGCACAGTGAATTGAAGTGTTGGAACAGAATCCTTTTCTTTCAGAGAAATGCATGTGAGTTTCTTGTGAATGCTTATAAGTAGATTAAGGCAGTTTCAAAAGAGAGTGATTTTCTCTGAAAGGAGAGCAGTTAGAAAGTGAAGCAACACTCCATTCACTTCGCACAGTGAATAGAAGTGTTGGAACAGACTGCTTCTCTTTCAGAGAAACGCATGTGAGTTTCTTCTGAATTCTTGTAAGTAGCTTAAGGCACTTTCAAAGGAAAGTGATTTTCTCTGAAAGGACAGCATTTAGAAAGTGAAGCAACACTCCATTCACTTCGCACACTGAATTGAAGTGTTGGAACAGACTGCTTCTCTTTCAGAGAAGCGCATGTGAGTTTTTTGTGAATGCTTGAAAGTAATTTATGGCACTTTCAAAGGAAAGTGATTTTCTCTGAAAGGACATCATTTAGAAAGTGAAGCAACACTCCATTCACTTTGCACAGTGAATTGAAGTGTAGGAACAGAATCCTTCTCTTTCAGAGAAACAGATGTGAGTTTCTTGTGAATGCTTGTAGGTAGATTAAGACAGTTTCAAAGGAAAGTGACTTTCTCTGAGAGGACAGCATTTAGAACGTGAAGCAACACTCCATTCACTTCGCACAGTGAATTGAAGTGTTGGAACAGACTGCTTCTCTTTCAGAGAAACGCATGTGAGTTTTTTGTGAAAGCTTGTAAGTAGATTAAGTCAGTTTCAAAAGAGAGTGATTTTCTCTGAAAGGAGAGCAGTTAGAAAGTGAAGCAACACTCCATTCACTTCGCACAGTGAATTGAAGCATTGGAACAGACTGCTTCTCTTTCACAGAAGCTCATGTGAGTTTCTTCTGAATTCTTATAAGTAGATTAAGTCACTTACAATGGAAAGTGATTTTCTCAGAAAGGACAGCATTGAGAAAGTGAAGCAACACTCCATTCACTTCGCACAGTGAATTGAAGTGTTGGAACAGACTGCTTCTCTTTAAGAGAAACGCATGTGAGTTTCTTCTGAATTCTTGTAAGTAGCTTAAGGCACTTTCAAAGGAAAGTGATTTTCTCTTAAAGGACAGCATTTAGAAAGTGAAGCAACACTCCATTCACTTCGCACAGTGAATTGAAGTGTTGAAATAGAGTGCTTCTCTTTCAGAGAAATACATGTGAGTTTCTGTTGAATGCTTGTAAGTAGCTTAAGGCACTTTCAAAGGAAAATGATTTTCTGAAAGGACAGCATTTAGAAAGTGAAGCAACACTCCATTCACTTTGCACAGTGAATTGAAGTGTTGGAACAGAATCCTTCTCTATCAGAGAAACAGATGTGAGTTTCCTGTGAATGCTTGTAAGTAGATTAAGTCAGTTTCAAAAGAGAGTGATTTTCTCTGAAAGGAGAGCAGTTAGAAAGTGAAGCAACACTCCATTCACTTCGCACAGTGAATTGAAGTGTTGGAACAGACTGCTTCTCTTTCAGAGAAGCACATGTGAGTTTCTTCAGAATTCTTAAAAGTAGGTTAAGTCACTTACAATGGAAAGTGATTTTCTCAGAAAGGACAGCATTGAGAAAGTGAAGCAACACTCCATTCACTTTGCACAGTGAATTGAAGTGTTGGAATAGACTGCTTCTCTTTAAGAGAAACGCATGTGAGTTTCTTCTGAATTCTTGTAAGTAGCTTAAGACACTTTCAAAGGAAAGTGATTTTCTCTGAAATGACAGCATTTAGAAAGTGAAGCAACACTCCATTCACTTCGCACAGTGAATTGAAGTGTTGAAATAGAGTGCTTCTCTTTTAGAGAAATACATGTGAGTTTCTGTTGAATGCTTGTAAGTAGCTTAAGGCACTTTCAAAGGAAAATGATTTTCTGAAAGGACAGCATTTAGAAAGTTAAGAAACACTCCATTCACTTTGCACAGTGAATTGAAGTGTTGAAATAGAGTGCTTCTCTTTCAGAGAAATACATGTGAGTTTCTGTTGAATGCTTGTAAGTAGCTTAAGGCACTTTCAAAGGAAAATGATTTTCTGAAAGGACAGCATTTAGAAAGTGAAGCAACACTCCATTCACTTTGCACAGTGAATTGAAGTGTTGGAACAGAATCCTTCACTTTCAGAGAAACAGATGTGAGTTTCTTGTGAATGCTTGTAAGTAGATTAAGTCAGTTTCAAAAGAGAGTGATTTCCTCTGAAAGGAGAGCATTTAGAAAGTGAAGCAACACTCCATTCACTTCGCACAGTGAATTGAAGTGTTGGAACAGACTGCTTCTCTTTCAGAGAAGCACATGTGAGTTTCTTCTGAATTCTTATAAGTAGGTTAAGTCACTTACAATGGAAAGTGATTTTCTCAGAAAGGACAGCATTGAGAAAGTGAAGCAACACTCCATTCACTTTGCACAGTGAATTGAAGTGTTGGAACAGAATCCTTCTCTTTCAGAGAAACAGATGTGAGTTTCTTGTGAATGCTGGGAAGTAATTTATGGCACTTTCAAAGGAAAGTGATTTTCTCTGAAAGGACAGCATTTAGAAAGTGAAGCAACACTCCATTCACTTCGCACAGTGAATTGAAGTGTTGAAATAAAGTGCTTCTCTTTCAGAGAAATACATGTGAGTTTCTGTTGAATGCTTGTAAGTAGCTTAAGGCACTTTCAAAGGAAAATGATTTTCTGAAAGGACAGCATTTAGAAAGTTAAGAAACACTCCATTCACTTTGCACAGTGAATTGAAGTGTTGGAACAGAATGCTTCTCTTTCAGAGAAGCGCATGTGAGTTTTTTGTGAATGCTGGAAAGTAATTTATGGCACTTTCAAAGGAAAGTGATTTCCTCTGAAAGGACAGCATTTAGAAAGTGAAGCAACACTCCATTCACTTTGCACAGTGAATTGAAGTGTTGGAACAGAATCCTTCACTTTCAGAGAAACAGATGTGAGTTTCTTGTGAATGCTTGTAAGTAGATTAAGTCAGTTTCAAAAGAGAGTGATTTCCTCTGAAAGGAGAGCAGTTAGAAAGTGAAGCAACACTCCATTCACTTCGCACAGTGAATTGAAGTGTTGGAACAGACTGCTTCTCTTTCAGAGAAGCACATGTGAGTTTTTCAGAATTCTTATAAGTAGGTTAAGTCACTTACAATGGAAAGTGATTTTCTCAGAAAGGACAGCATTCAGAAAGTGAAGCAACACTCCATTCACTTTGCACAGTGAATTGAAGTGTTGGAACAGAATCCTTCTCTTTCAGAGCAACAGATGTGAGTTTCTTGTGAATGCTGGAAAGTAATTTATGGCACTTTCAAAGGAAAGTGATTTTCTCTGAAAGAACAGCATTTAGAAAGTGAAGCAACACTCCATTCACTTCGCACAGTGAATTGAAGTGTTGAAATAAAGTGCTTCTCTTTCAGAGAAATACATGTGAGTTTCTGTTGAATGCTTGTAAGTAGCTTAAGGCACTTTCAAAGGAAAATGATTTTCTGAAAGGACAGCATTTAGAAAGTTAAGAAACACTCCATTCACTTTGCACAGTGAATTGAAGTGTTGGAACAGAATGCTTCTCTTTCAGAGAAGCGCATGTGAGTTTTTTGTGAATGCTGGAAAGTAATTTATGGCACTTTCAAAGGAAAGTGATTTTCTCTGAAAGGACAGCATTTAGAAAGTGAAGCAACACTACATTCACTTTGCACAGTGAATTGAAGTGTAGGAACAGAATCCTTCTCTTTCAGAGAAACAGATGTGAGTTTCTTGTGAATGCTTGTAGGTAGATTAAGACAGTTTCAAATGAAAGTGATTTTCTCTGAAAGGACAGCATTGAGAACGTGAAGCAACACTCCATTCACTTCGCACAGTGAATTAAAGTGTTGGAACAGACTGGTTCTCTTTCAGAGAAACGCATGTGAGTTTTTTGTGAAAGCTTGAAAGTAATTTAAAGCACTTTCAAAGGAAAGTGATTTTCTCTGAAAGGACAGCATTTAGAAAGTGAAGCAACACTCCATTCACTTCGCACAGTGAATTGAAGTGTTGGACCAGACTGCTTCTCTTTCAGAGAAACGGATGTGAGTTTCTTCTGAATTCTTGTAAGTAGCTTAAGGCACTTTCAAAGGAAAGTGATTTTCTCTGAAAGGACAGCATTTAGAAAGTGAAGCAACGCTCCATTCACTTCGCACAGTGAATTGAAGTGTTGGAACAGACTGCTTCTCTTTCAGAGAAGCGCATATGAGTTTTTTGTGAATGCTTGAAAGTAATTTATGGCACTTTCAAAGGAAAGTGATTTTCTCTGAAAGGACAGCATTTAGAAAGTGAAGCAACACTCCATTCACTTTGCACAATGAATTGAAGTGTAGGAACAGACTGCTTCTCTTTCAGAGAAGCGCATGTGAGTTTCTTCTGAATTATTATAAGTAGCTTAAGGCACTTACAAAGGAAAGTGATTTTCTCAGAAAGGACAGCATTTAGAAAGTGAAGCAACACTCCATTCACTTTGCACAGTGAATTGAAGTGTTGGAACAGAATCCTTTTCTTTCAGAGAAATGCATGTGAGTTTCTTGTGAATGCTTATAAGTAGATTAAGGCAGTTTCAAAAGAGAGTGATTTTCTCTGAAAGGAGAGCAGTTAGAAAGTGAAGCAACACTCCATTCACTTCGCACAGTGAATAGAAGTGTTGGAACAGACTGCTTCTCTTTCAGAGAAACGCATGTGAGTTTCTTCTGAATTCTTGTAAGTAGCTTAAGGCACTTTCAAAGGAAAGTGATTTTCTCTGAAAGGACAGCATTTAGAAAGTGAAGCAACACTCCATTCACTTCGCACAGTGAATTGAAGTGTTGGAACAGACTGCTTCTCTTTCAGAGAAGCGCATGTGAGTTTTTTGTGAATGCTTGAAAGTAATTTATGGCACTTTCAAAGGAAAGTGATTTTCTCTGAAAGGACATCATTTAGAAAGTGAAGCAACACTCCATTCACTTTGCACAGTGAATTGAAGTGTAGGAACAGAATCCTTCTCTTTCAGAGAAACAGATGTGAGTTTCTTGTGAATGCTTGTAGGTAGATTAAGACAGTTTCAAAGGAAAGTGACTTTCTCTGAGAGGACAGCATTTAGAACGTGAAGCAACACTCCATTCACTTCGCACAGTGAATTGAAGTGTTGGAACAGACTGCTTCTCTTTCAGAGAAACGCATGTGAGTTTTTTGTGAAAGCTTGTAAGTAGATTAAGTCAGTTTCAAAAGAGAGTGATTTTCTCTGAAAGGAGAGCAGTTAGAAAGTGAAGCAACACTCCATTCACTTCGCACAGTGAATTGAAGCATTGGAACAGACTGCTTCTCTTTCACAGAAGCTCATGTGAGTTTCTTCTGAATTCTTATAAGTAGATTAAGTCACTTACAATGGAAAGTGATTTTCTCAGAAAGGACAGCATTGAGAAAGTGAAGCACCACTCCATTCACTTCGCACAGTGAATTGAAGTGTTGGAACAGACTGCTTCTCTTTAAGAGAAACGCATGTGAGTTTCTTCTGAATTCTTGTAAGTAGCTTAAGGCACTTTCAAAGGAAAGTGATTTTCTCTTAAAGGACAGCATTTAGAAAGTGAAGCAACACTCCATTCACTTCGCACAGTGAATTGAAGTGTTGAAATAGAGTGCTTCTCTTTTAGAGAAATACATGTGAGTTTCTGTTGAATGCTTGTAAGTAGCTTAAGGCACTTTCAAAGGAAAATGATTTTCTGAAAGGACAGCATTTAGAAAGTTAAGAAACACTCCATTCACTTTGCACAGTGAATTGAAGTGTTGGAACAGACTCCTTTTCTTTCAGAAAAATGCATGTGAGTTTCTTGTGAATGCTTGTAAGTAGATTAAGGCAGTTTCAAAAGAGAGTGATTTTCTCTGAAAGGAGAGCAGTTAGAAAGTGAAGCAACACTCCATTCACTTCGCACAGTGAATTGAAGTGTTGGAACAGACTGCTTCTCTTTCAGAGAAACGCATGTGAGTTTCTTCTGAATTCTTGTAAGTAGCTTAAGGCACTTTCAAAGGAAAATGATTTTC
>NW_028263338.1:0-60000 GCF_982192425.1 Myodes glareolus | reverse complement strand
AGCAACACTCCATTCACTTCGCACAGTGAATTGAAGTGTTGGAACAGACTGCTTCTCTTTCATACAAACGCATTAGTGTTTCTTGTGAATGCTTGCAAGTAGCTTAAGGCACTTTCAAAGGAAAGTGATTTTCACTGAAAGGACAGCATTTAGAAAGTGAAGCAACACTCCATTCACTTCGCACAGTGAATTGAAGTGTTGGAACAGACTGCTTCTCTTTAAGAGAAACGCATGTGAGTTTTTTGTGAATGCTTGAAAGTAGTTTAACGCACTTTCAAAGGAAAGTGATTTTCTCTGAAAGGACAGCATTTAGAAAGTGAAGCAACACTCCATTCACTTCGCACAGAGAATTGAAGTGTTGGAACAGATTGCTTCTCTTTCAGAGAAATGCATGTGAGTTTCTGTTGAATGCTTGTAAGTAGCTTAAGGCACTTTCAAAGGAAAGTGATTTTCTCTGAAAGGACAGTATTTAGAAAGTGAAGCAACACTACATTCACTTCACACATTGAATTGAAGAGTTGAAACAGACTGCTTCTCTTTCAGAGAAACGCATGTGAGTTTCTGTTGAATGCTTGTAAGTAGCTTAAGGCACTTTCAAAGGAAAGTGATTTTCTCTGAAAGGACAGCATTTAGAAAGTGAGGCCACGCTCCATTCACTTCACACAGTGAATTGAAGTGTTGGAACAGACTGCTTCTCTTTCAGAGTAACGCATGTGAATTTCTTCCTAATGCTTGCAAGTAGCTTAAGGCACTTTCAAAGGAAAGTGATTTTCTATGAAAGGACAGCATTTAGAAAGTGAAGCAACACTCCATTCACTTCGCACAGTGAATTGAAGTGTTGGAACAGACTGCTTCTCTTTCAGAGAAATGCATGTGAGTTTCTGTTGAATGCTTGTAAGTAGCTTAAGGCACTTTCAAAGGAAAGTGATTTTCTCTGAAAGGACAGCATTTAGAAAGTGAAGCAACACTCCATTCACTTCGCAGAGTGAATTGAAGTATTGGAACAGACTGCTTCTCTTTCAGAGAAACGCATGTGAGTTTCTGGTGAATGCTTGTAAGTAGCTTAAGGCACTTTCAAAGGAAAGTGATTTTCTCTGAAAGGACAGCATTTAGAAAGTGAAGCAACACTCCATTCACTTCGCACAGTGAATT
Organism: Myodes glareolus; assembly: GCF_982192425.1. Classification (NCBI taxonomy): domain Eukaryota; kingdom Metazoa; phylum Chordata; class Mammalia; order Rodentia; family Cricetidae; genus Myodes; species Myodes glareolus. Next base: position 58,848 of record NW_028263338.1, on the reverse strand, counting down.
GAAGTGTTGGAACAGACTGCTTCTCTTTCAGAGAAACGCATGTGAGTTTCTTGTGAATGCTTGCAAGTTGCTTAAGGAACTTTCAAAGGAAAGTGATTTTCTCTGAAAGGACAGCATTTAGAAAGTGAAGCAACACTCCATTCACTTCGAACAGTGAATTGAAGTGTTGGAACAGACTGCTTCTCTTTAAGAGAAACACATGTGAGTTTTTTGTGAATGCTTGAAAGTAGTTTAAGGCACTTTCAAAGGAAAGTGATTTTCTCTGAAAGGACAGCATTTAGAAAGTGAAGCAACACTCCATTCACTTCGCACAGAGAATTGAAGTGTTGGAACAGATTGCTTCTCTTTCAGAGAAATGCATGTGAGTTTCTGTTGAATGCTTGTAAGTAGCTTAAGGCACATTCAAAGGAAAGGGATTTTCTCTGAAAGGACAGCATTTAGAAAGTGAAGCAACTCTATATTCACTTCGCACACTGAATGGAAGTGTTGGAACAGACTGCTTCTCTTTTAGAGAAACGCATGTGAGTTTTTTGTGAATGCTTGAAAGTAGTTTTGGGCACTTTAAATGGAAAGTGATTTTCTCTGAAAGGACAGCATTTAGAAAGTGAGGGAACACTCCATTCACTTCGCACAGTGAATTGAAGTGTTGGAACAGACTGCTTCTCTTTCAGAGCAACGCATGTGAGTTTCTTCCTAATGCTTGCAAGTAGCTTAAGGCACTTTCAAAGGAAAGTGATTTTCTCTGAAAGGACAGCATTTATAAAGTGAAGCAACACTCCATTCTCTTCACACATTGAATTGAAGTGTTGGAACAGACGGCTTCTCTTTCAGAGAAACGCATGTGAGTTTCTGGTGAATGCTTGTAAGTAGCTTAAGGCACTTTCAAATGAAAGTGATTTTCTCTGAAAGGACAGCATTTAGAAAGTGAGGCAACACTCCATTCACTTCACACAGTGAACTGAAGTGTTGGAACAGACTGCGTCTCTTTCAGAGAAACGCATGTGAGTTTCTTTTTAATGCTTGCAAGTAGCTTAAGGCACTTTCAAAGGAAAGTGATATTCTCTGAAAGGACAGCATTTAGAAAGTGAAGCAACACTCCATTCACTTCGCACAGAGAATTGAAGTGTTGGAACAGATTGCTTCTCTTTCAGAGAAATGCATGTGAGTTTCTGTTGAATGCTTGTAAGTAGCTTAAGGCACTTTCAATGGAAAGTGATTTTCACTGAAAGGACAGCATTTAGAAAGTGAAGCAACACTCCATTCACTTCGCACAGTGAATTGAAGTGTTGGAACAGACTGCTTCTCTTTCAGAGAAACGCATTAGTGTTTCTTGTGAATGCTTGCAAGTAGCTTAAGGCACTTTCAAAGGAAAGTGATTTTCTCTGAAAGGACAGCATTTAGAAAGTGAAGCAACACTCCATTCCCTTCGCACAGAGAATTGAAGTGTTGGAACTGATTGTTTCTCTTTCAGAGAAATGCATGTGAGTTTCTGTTGAATGCTTGTAAGTAGCTTAAGGCACTTTCAAAGGAAAGTGATTTTCTCTGAAAGGACAGCATTTAGAAAGTGAAGCAACACTCCATTCACTTCGCACAGTGAATTGAAGTGTTGGAACAGACTGCTTCTCTTACAGAGAAACGCATGTGAGTTTCTGTTGAATGCTTGTAAGTAGCTTAAGGCACTTTCAAAGGAAAGTGATTTTCTCTGAAAGGACAGCATTTAGAAAGTGAGGCCACGCTCCATTCACTTCACACAGTGAATTGAAGTGTTGGAACAGACTGCTTCTCTTTCAGAGAAACGCATGTGAGTTTCTTCCTAATGCTTGCAAGTAGCTTAAGGCACTTTCAAAGGAAAGCGATTTTCTCTGAAAGGACAGCATTTAGAAAGTGAAGCCACACTCCATTCACTTCGCACAGTGAATTGAAGTGTTGGAACAGACTGCTTCTCTTTCAGAGAAATGCATGTGAGTTTCTGTTGAATGCTTGTAAGTAGCTTAAGGCACTTTCAAAGGAAAGTGATTTTCTCTGAAAGGACAGCATTTAGAAAGTGAAGCAACACTCCATTCACTTCGCAGAGTGAATTGAAGTATTGGAACAGACTGCTTCTCTTTCAGAGAAATGCATGTGAGTTTCTGGTGAATGCTTGTAAGTAGCTTAAGGCACTTTCAAAGGAAAGTGATTTTCTCTGAAAGGACAGCATTTAGAAAGTGAAGCAACACTCCATTCACTTCGCACAGTGAATTGAAGTGTTGGAACAGACTGCTTCTCTTTCAGAGAAACGCATGTGAGTTTCTGGTGAATGCTTGCAAGTTGCTTAAGGCACTTTCAAAGGAAAGTGATTTTCTCTGAAAAGACAGCATTTACAAAGTGAAGCAACACTCCATTCACTTCGCACATTGAATTGAAGTGTTGGAACAGACTGCTTCTCTTTCAGAGAAACGCATGTGAGTTTCTGTTGAATGCTTGTAAGTAGCTTAAGGCACTTTCAAAGGAAAGTGATTTTCTCTGAAAGGACAGCATTTAGAAAGTGAGGACACGCTCCATTCACTTCACACAGTGAATTGAAGTGTTGGAACAGACTGCTTCTCTTTCAGAGAAACGCATGTGAGTTTTTTGTGAATGCTTGAAAGTAGTTTTGGGTACTTTCAATGGAAAGTGATTTTCTCTGAAAGGACAGCATTTAGAAAGTGAGGGAACACTCCATTCACTTCGCAGAGTGAATTGAAGTGTTGGAACAGACTGCTTCTCTTTCAGAGCAACGCATGTGAGTTTCTTCCTAATGCTTGCAAGTAGCTTAAGGCACTTTCAAAGGAAAGTGATTTTCTCTGAAAGGACAGCATTTAGAAAGTGAAGCAACACTCCATTCACTTCGCACAGTGAATTGAAGTGTTGGAACAGACTGCTTCTCTTTCAGAGAAACGCATGTGAGTTTCTGGTGAATGCTTGTAAGTAGCTTAAGGCACTTTCAAAGGAAAGTGATTTTCTCTGAAAGGACAGCATTTACAAAGTGAAGCAACACTCCATTCTCTTCACACATTGAATTGAAGTGTTGGATCAGACGGCTTCTCTTTCAGAGAAACGCATGTGAGTTTCTTTTTAATGCTTGCAAGTAGCTTAAGGCACTTTCAAAGGAAAGTGCTATTCTCTGAATGGACAGCATTTAGAAAGTGAAGCAACACTCCATTCACTTCGCACAGAGAATTGAAGTGTTGGAACAGATTGCTTCTCTTTCAGAGAAATGCATGTGAGTTTCTGTTGAATGCTTGTAAGTAGCTTAAGGCACATTCAAAGGAAAGGGATTTTCTCTGAAAGGACAGCATTTAGAAAGTGAAGCAACACTATATTCACTTCGCACAGTGAATTGAAGTGTTGGAATAGACTGCTTCTCTTTCAGAGAAACCAATGTGAGTTTTTTGTGAATGCTTGAAAGTAGTTTTGGGCACTTACAATGGAAAGTGATTTTCTCTGAAAGGACAGCATTTAGAAAGTGAGGCAACACTCCATTCACTTCGCACAGTGAATTGAAGTGTTGGAACAGACTGCTTCTCTTTCAAAGAAACGCATGTGAGTTTCTTCCTAATGCTTGCAAGTAGCTTAAGGCACTTTCAAAGGAAAGTGATTTTCTCTGAAAGGACAGCATTTAGAAAGTGAAGCAACACTCCATTCACTTCGCACAGTGAATTGAAGTGTTGGAACAGACTGCTTCTCTTTCATACAAACGCATTAGTGTTTCTTGTGAATGCTTGCAAGTAGCTTAAGGCACTTTCAAAGGAAAGTGATTTTCACTGAAAGGACAGCATTTAGAAAGTGAAGCAACACTCCATTCACTTCGCACAGTGAATTGAAGTGTTGGAACAGACTGCTTCTCTTTCATACAAACGCATTAGTGTTTCTTGTGAATGCTTGCAAGTAGCTTAAGGCACTTTCAAAGGAAAGTGATTTTCTCTGAAAGGACAGCATTTAGAAAGTGAAGCAACACTCCATTCACTTCGCACAGTGAATTGAAGTGTTGGAACAGACTGCTTCTCTTTCAGAGAAACGCATGTGAGTTTCTTCCTAATGCTTGCAAGTAGCTTAAGGCACTTTCAAAGGAAAGTGATTTTCTCTGAAAGGACAGCATTTAGAAAGTGAAGCAACACTCCATTCACTTCGCACATTGAATTGAAGTGTTGGAACAGACTGCTTCTCTTTCAGAGAAACGCATGTGAGTTTCTGTTGAATGCTTGTAAGTAGCCTAAGGCACTTTCAAAGGAAATTGATTTTCTCTGAAAGGACAGCATTTAGAAAGTGAGGCAACACTACATTCACTTCACACAGTGAACTGAAGTGTTGGAACAGACTGCTTCTCTTTCACAGAAACGCATGTGAGTTTCTTCCCAATGCTTGCAAGTAGCTTAAGGCACTTTCAAAGAAAAGTGATTTTCTCTGAAAGGACAGCATTTAGAAAGTGAAGCAACACTCCATTCACTTCGCACAGTGAATTGAAGTGTTGGAACAGATTGCTTCACTTTCCGAGAAACGCATGTGAGTTTCTGTTGAATGCTTGTAAGTAGCTTAAGGCACTTTCAAAGGAAAGTGATTTTCTCTGAGAGGACAGCATTTAGAAAGTGAGGCAACACTCCATTCACTTCACACAGTGAATTGAAGTGTTGGAACAGACTGCTTCTCTTTCAGAGAAACGCATGTGAGTTTCTTCCTAATGCTTGCAAGTAGCTTAAGGCACTTTCAAAGGAAAGTGATTTTCTCAGAAAAGACAGCATTTAGAAAGTGCAGCAACACTCCATTCACTTCGCACAGTGAATTGAAGTGTTGGAACAGACTGCTTCTCTTTCAGAGAAACGCATGTGAGTTTCTTCCTCATGCTTGCAAGTAGCTTAAGGCAGTTTCAAAGGAAAGTGATTTTCTCTGAAAGGACAGCATTTAGAAAGTGAAGCAACACTCCATTCACTTCGCACAGTGAATTGAAGTGTTGGAACAGACTGCTTCTCTTTCAGAGAAACGCATGTGAGTTTCTTCCTAATGCTTGCAAGTAGCTTAAGGCACTTTCAAAGGAAAGTGATTTTCTCTGAAAGGACAGCATTTAGAAAGGGAAGCAACACTCCATTCACTTCGCACAGTGAATTGAAGTGTTGGAACAGACTGCTTCTCTTTCAGAGAAACGCATGTGAGTTTCTGTTGAATGCTTGTAAGTATCTTAAGGCACTTTCAAAGGAAAGTGATTTTCTCTGAAATGACAGCATTTAGAATGTGAAGCAATACTCCATTCACTTCGCAGAGTGAATTGAAGTATTGGAACAGACTGCTTCTCTTTCAGAGAAACGCATGTGAGTTTCTGTTAAATGCTTGTAAATAGCTTAAGGCACTTTCAAAGGAGAGTGATTTTCTCTGAGAGCACAGCATTTAGAAAGTGAGGCAACACTCTATTCACTTCACACAGTGAATTGAAGTGTTGGAACAGACTGCTTCTCTTTCAGAGAAATGCATGTGAGTTTCTTCCTAATGCTTGCAAGTAGCTTAAGGCACTTTCAAAGGGAAGTGATTTTCTCTGAAAGGACAGCATTTAGAAAATGAAGCAACACTCCGTTCACTTCGCACATTGAATTGAAGTGTTGGAACCGACTGCTTCTCTTTCAGAGAAACGCATGTGAGTTTCTGGTGAATGCTTGTAAGAAGCTTAAGGCACTTTCGAAGGAAAGTGATTTTCTCTGAAAGGACAGCATTTAGAAAGTGAAGCAACACTCCATTCACTTCGCACAGTGAATTGAAGTGTTGGAACAGACTGCTTCTCTTTCAGAGAAACGCATTAGTGTTTCTTGTGAATGCTTGCAAGTAGCTTAAGGCATTTTCAAAGGAAAGTGATTTTCTCTGAAAGGACATAATTTAGAAAGTGAAGCAACACTCCATTCACTTCGCACAGTGAATTGAAGTGTTGGAACAGACTGCTTCTCTTTCAGAGAAATGCATGTGAGTTTCTGTTGAATGCTTGTAAGTAGCTTAGGCACTTTCAATGGAAAGTGATTTTCTCTGAAAGGACAGCATTTAGAAAGTGACGCAACACTCCATTCACTTCGCACAGTGAATTGAAGTGTTGGAACAGACTGCTTCACTTTCAGAGAAACGCATGTGAGTTTCTGTTGAATGCTTGTAATTAGCTTAAGGCACTTTCAAAGGAAAGTGATTTTCTCTAAGATGCCAGCATTTAGAAAGTGAGGCAACACTCCATTCACTTCACACAGTGAATTGAAGTGTTGGAACAGACTGCTTCTCTTTCAGAGAAACGCATGTGAGTTTCTTCCTAATGCTTGCAAGTAGCTTAAGGCACTTTCAAAGGAAAGTGATTTTCTCAGAAAGGACAGCATTTAGAAAGTGAAGCAACACTCCATTCACTTCGCACAGTGAATTGAAGTGTTCGAACAGACTGCTTCTCTTTCAGAGAAATGCATGTGAGTTTCTGGTGAATGCTTGTAAGTAGCTTAAGGCACTTTCAAAGGAAAGTGATTTTCTCTGAAAGGACAGCATTTACAAAGTGAAGCAACACTCCATTCACTTCGCACAGTGAATGGAAGTGTTGGAAGAGACTGCTTCTCTTTCAGAGAAATGCATGTGAGTTTCTGGTGAATACTTGTAAGTAGCTTAAGGCACTTTCAAAGGAAAGTGATTTTCTCTGAAAGGACAGCATTTAGAAAGTGAAGCAACACTCCATTCACTTCGAACAGTGAATTGAAGTGTTGGAACAGACTGCTTCTCTTTCAGAGAAATGCATGTGAGTTTCTGTTGAATGCTTGTAAGTAGCTTAAGGCACTTTCAAAGGAAAGTGATTTTCTCTGAAAGGACAGCATTTAGAAAGTGAGGCAGCACTCCATTCACTTCACACAGTGAACTGAATTGTTGGAACAGACTGCTTCTCTTTCAGAGAAACGCATGTGAGTTTCTTCCTAATGCTTGCAAGTAGCTTAAGGCACTTTCAAAGGAAAGTGATTTTCTCTGAAAGGACAGCATTTAGAAAGTGAGGCAACACTCCATTCACTTCGCACAGTGAATTGAAGTGTTGGAACAGACTGCTTCTCTTTCAGAGAAACGCATGTGAGTTTCTTCCTAATGCTTGCAAGTAGCTTAAGGCACTTTCAAAGGAAAGTGATTTTCTCTGAAAGGACAGCATTTATAAAGTGAAGCAACACTCCATTCACTTCGTGCAATGAATTGAAGTGTTGGAACAGACTGCTTCTCTTTCAGAGAAACGCATGTGAGTTTCTGTTGAATGCTTGTAAGTAGCTTAAGGCACTTTCAAAGGAAAGTGATTTTCTCTGAAAGGACATCATTTAGAAAGTGAAGCAACACTCCATTCACTTCTCAGAGTGAATTGAAGTGTTGGAACAGACTGCTTCACTTTCAGAGAAACGCATGTGAGTTTCTGTTGAATGCTTGTAAGTAGCTTAAGGCACTTTCAAAGGAAAGTGATTTTCTCTGAGATGACAGCATGTAGAAAGTGAGGCAACACTCCATTCACTTCACACAGTGAATTGAAGTGTTGGAACAGACTGCTTCTCTTTCAGAGAAACGCATGTGTGTTTCTTCCTAATGCTTGCAAGTAGCTTAAGGCACTTTCAAAGGAAAGTGATTTTCTCAGAAAGGACAGCATTTAGAAAGTGAAGCAACACTCCATTCACTTCGCACAGTGAATTGAAGTGTTGGAACAGACTGCTTCTCTTTCAGAGAATCGCATGTGAGTTTCTGGTGAATGCTTGTAAGTAGCTTAAGGCACTTTCAAAGGAAAGTGATTTTCTCTGAAAGGACAGCATTTAGAAAGTGAAGCAACACTCCATTCACTTCGCACAGTGAATTGAAGTGTTGGAACAGACTGCTTCTCATTCAGAGAAATGCATGTGAGTTTCTGGTGAATGCTTGTAAGTAGCTTAAGGCACTTTCAAAGGAAAGTGATTTTCTCTGAAAGGACAGCATTTAGAAAGTGAGGCAGCACTCCATTCACTTCACACAGTGAATTGAAGTGTTGGAACAGACTGCTTCTCTTTCAGAGAAACGCATGTGAGTTTCTTCCTAATGCTTGCAAGTAGCTTAAGGCACTTTCAAAGGAAAGTGATTTTCTCTGAAAGAACAGCATTTAGAAAGTGAAGCAACACTCCATTCACTTCGCACAGTGAATTGAAGTGTTGGAACAGACTGCTTCTCTTTCAGAGAAACGCATGTGAGTTTCTGGTGAATGCTTGTAAGTAGCTTAAGGCACTTTCAAAGGAAAGTGATTTTCTCTGAAAGGACAGCATTTAGAAAGTGAAGCAACACTCCCTTCACTTCGAACAGTGAATTGAAGTGTTGGAACAGACTGCTTCTCTTTCAGAGAAATGCATGTGAGTTTCTGTTGAATGCTTGTAAGTAGCTTAAGACACTTTCAAAGGAAAGTGATTTTCTCTGAAAGGACAGCATTTAGAAAGTGAAGCAACACTCCATTCACTTCACACAGTGAACTGAAGTGTTGGAACAGACTGCTTCTCTTTCAGAGAAACGCATGTGCGTTTCTTCCTAATGCTTGCAAGTAGCTTAAGGCACTTTCAAAGGAAAGTGATTTTCTCTGAAAGGACAGCATTTAGAAAGTGAAGCAACACTCCATTCACTTCGCACAGTGAATTGAAGTGTTGGAACAGACTGCTTCTCTTTCAGAGAAACGCATGTGAGTTTCTTTTTAATGCTTGCAAGTAGCTTAAGGCACTTTCAAAGGAAAGTGATATTCTCTGAAAGGACAGCATTTAGAAAGTGAAGCAACACTCCATTCACTTCGCACAGAGAATTGAAGTGTTGGAACAGATTGCTTCTCTTTCAGTGAAATGCATGTGAGTTTCTGTTGAATGCTTGTAAGTAGCTTAAGGCACATTCAAAGGAAAGGGATTTTCTCTGAAAGGACAGCATTTAGAAAGTGAAGCAACACTATATTCACTTCGCACAGTGAATTGAAGTGTTGGAATAGACTTCTTCTCTTTCAGAGAAACCAATGTGAGTTTTTTGTGAATGCTTGAAAGTAGTTTTGGGCACTTTCAATGGAAAGTGATTTTCTCTGAAAGGACAGCATTTAGAAAGTGAGGCAACACTCCATTCACTTCGCACAGTGAATTGAAGTGTTGGAACAGACTGCTTCTCTTTCAGAGAAACGCATGTGAGTTTCTTCCTAATGCTTGCAAGTTGCTTAAGGCACTTTCAAAGGAAAGTGATTTTCTCTGAAAGGACAGCATTTAGAAAGTGAAGCAACACTCCATTCACTTCGCACAGTGAATTGAAGTGTTGGAACAGATTGCTTCTCTTTCATACAAACGCATTAGTGTTTCTTGTGAATGCTTGCAAGTAGCTTAAGGCACTTTCAAAGGAAAGTGATTTTCACTGAAAGGACAGCATTTAGAAAGTGAAGCAACACTCCATTCACTTCACACAGTGAATTGAAGTGTTGGAACAGACTGCTTCTCTTTCATACAAACGCATTAGTGTTTCTTGTGAATGCTTGCAAGTAGCTTAAGGCACTTTCAAAGGAAAGTGATTTTCTCTGAAAGGACAGCATTTAGAAAGTGAAGCAACACTCCATTCACTTCGCACAGTGAATTGAAGTGTTGGAACAGACTGCTTCTCTTTCAGAGAAACGCATGTGAGTTTCTTCCTAATGCTTGCAAGTAGCTTAAGGCACTTTCAAAGGAAAGTGATTTTCTCTGAAAGGACAGCATTTAGAAAGTGAAGCAACACTCCATTCACTTCGCACATTGAATTGAAGTGTTGGAACAGACTGCTTCTCTTTCAGAGAAACGCATGTGAGTTTCTGTTGAATGCTTGTAAGTAGCTTAAGGCACTTTCAAAGGAAAGTGATTTTCTCTGAAATGACATAATTTAGAAAGTAAAGCAACACTCCATTCACTTCGCACAGTGAATTGAAGTGTTGGAACAGACTGCTTCTCTTTCAGAGAAATGCATGTGAGTTTCTGTTGAATGCTTGTAAGTAGCTTAAGGCACTTTCAAAGGAAAGTGATTTTCTCTGAAAGGACAGCATTTAGAAAGTGAAGCAACACTACATTCACTTCGCACAGTGAATTGAAGTGTTGGAACAGACTGCTTCACTTTCAGAGAAACGCATGTGAGTTTCTGTTGAATGCTTGTAAGTAGCCTAAGGCACTTTCAAAGGAAAGTGATTTTCTCTGAGAGGACAGCATTTAGAAAGTGAAGCAACACTACATTCACTTCACACAGTGAATTGAAGTGTTGGAACAGACTGCTTCTCTTTCAGAGAAACGCATGTGAGTTTCTTCCTAATGCTTGCAAGTAGCTTAAGGCACTTTCAAAGGAAAGTGATTTTCTCAGAAAGGACAGGATTTAGAAAGTGAAGCAACACTCCATTCACTTCGCACAGTGAATTGAAGTGTTGGAACAGACTGCTTCTCTTTCAGAGAAACGCATGTGAGTTTCTTCCTAATGCTTGCAAGTAGCTTAAGGCACTTTCAAAGGAAAGTGATTTTCTCAGAAAGGACAGCATTTAGAAAGTGAAGCAACACTCCATTCACTTCGCAGAGTGAATTGAACTGTTGGAACAGACTGCTTCACTTTCCGAGAAACGCATGTGAGTTTCTGTTGAATGCTTGTAAGTAGCTTAAGGCACTTTCAAAGGAAAGTGATTTTCTCTGAGAGGACAGCATTTAGAAAGTGAGGCAACACTCCATTCACTTCACACAGTGAATTGAAGTGTTGGAACAGACTGCTTCTCTTTCAGAGAAACGCATGTGAGTTTCTTCCTAATGCTTGCAAGTAGCTTAAGGCACTTTCAAAGGAAAGTGATTTTCTCAGAAAGGACAGCATTTAGAAAGTGAAGCAACACTCCATTCACTTCGCACAGTGAATTGAAGTGTTGGAACAGACTGCTTCTCTTTCAGAGAAACGCATGTGAGTTTCTTCCTCATGCTTGCAAGTAGCTTAAGGCACTTTCAAAGGAAAGTGATTTTCTCTGAAAGGACAGCATTTAGAAAGTGAAGCAACACTCCATTCACTTCGCACAGTGAATTGAAGTGTTGGAACAGACTGCATCTCTTTCAGAGAAACGCATGTGAGTTTCTGGTGAATGCTTGTAAGTAGCTTAAGGCACTTTCAAAGGAAAGTTATTTTCTCTGAAAGGACAGCATTTAGAAAGTGAAGCAACACTCCCTTCACTTCGAACAGTGAATTGAAGTGTTGGAACTGACTGCTTCTCTTTCAGAGAAATGCATGTGAGTTTCTGTTGAATGCTTGTAAGTAGCTTAAGGCACTTTCAAAGGAAAGTGATTTTCTCTGAAAGGACAGCATTTAGAAAGTGAGGCAACACTCCATTCACTTCACACAGTGAACTGAAGTGTTGGAACAGACTGCTTCTCTTTCAGAGAAACGCATGTGAGTTTCTTCCTAATGCTTGCAAGTAGCTTAAGGCACTTTCAAAGGAAAGTGATTTTCTCTGAAAGGACAGCATTTAGAAAGTGAAGCAACACTCCATTCACTTCGCACAGTGAATTGAAGTGTTGGAACAGACTGCTTCTCTTTCAGAGAAACGCATGTGAGTTTCTTCCTAATGCTTGCATGTAGCTTAAGGCACTTTCAAAGGAAAGTGATTTTCTCTGAAAGGACAGCATTTAGAAAGTGAAGCAACACTCCATTCACTTCGCACAGTGAATTGAAGTGTTGGAACAGACTGCATCTCTTTCAGAGAAACGCATGTGAGTTTCTGGTGAATGCTTGTAAGTAGCTTAAGGCACTTTCAAAGGAAAGTGATTTTCTCTGAAAGGACAGCATTTAGAAAGTGAAGCAACACTCCCTTCACTTCGAACAGTGAATTGAAGTGTTGGAACAGACTGCTTCTCTTTCAGAGAAATGCATGTGAGTTTCTGTTGAATGCTTGTAAGTAGCTTAAGGCACTTTCAAAGGAAAGTGATTTTCTCTGAAAGGACAGCATTTAGAAAGTGAGGCAACACTCCATTCACTTCACACAGTGAACTGAAGTGTTGGAACAGACTGCTTCTCTTTCAGAGAAACGCATGTGAGTTTCTTCCTAATGCTTGCAAGTAGCTTAAGGCACTTTCAAAGGAAAGTGATTTTCTCTGAAAGGACAGCATTTAGAAAGTGAAGCAACACTCCATTCACTTCGCACAGTGAATTGAAGTGTTGGAACAGACTGCTTCTCTTTCAGAGAAACGCATGTGAGTTTCTTCCTAATGCTTGCATGTAGCTTAAGGCACTTTCAAAGGAAAGTGATTTTCTCTGAAAGGACAGCATTTAGAAAGTGAAGCAACACTCCATTCACTTCGCACAGTGAATTGAAGTGTTGGAACAGACTGCTTCTCTTTCAGAGAAACGCATTAGTGTTTCTTGTGATTGCTTGCAAGTTGCTTAAGGCACTTTCAAAGGAAAGTGATTTTCTCTGAAAGGACATAATTTAGAAAGTGAAGCAACACTCCATTCACTTCGCACAGTGAATTGAAGTTTGGAACAGACTGCTTCTCTTTCAGAGAAATGCATGTGAGTTTCTGTTGAATGCTTGTAAGTAGCTTAAGGCACTTTCAATGGAAAGTGATTTTCTCTGAAAGGACAGCATTTAGAAAGTGAAGCAACACTCCATTCACTTCGCACAGTGAATTGAAGTGTTGGAACAGACTGCTTCACTTTCAGAGAAACGCATGTGAGTTTCTGTTGAATGCTTGTAAGTAGCTTAAGGCACTTTCAAAGGAAAGTGATTTTCTCTAAGATGCCAGCATTTAGAAAGTGAGGCAACACTCCATTCACTTCACACAGTGAATTGAAGTGTTGGAACAGACTGCTTCTCTTTCAGAGAAACGCATGTGAGTTTCTTCCTATTGCTTGTAAGTAGCTTAAGGCACTTTCAAAGGAAAGTGATTTTCTCAGAAAGGACAGCATTTAGAAAGTGAAGCAACACTCCATTCACTTCGCACAGTGAATTGAAGTGTTCGAACAGACTGCTTCTCTTTCAGAGAAACGCATGTGAGTTTCTGGTGAATGCTTGTAAGTAGCTTAAGGCACTTTCAAAGGAAAGTGATTTTCTCTGAAAGGACAGCATTTACAAAGTGAAGCAACACTCCATTCACTTCGCACAGTGAATGGAAGTGTTGGAACAGACTGCTTCTCTTTCAGAGAAACGCATGTGAGTTTCTGGTGAATACTTGTAAGTAGCTTAAGGCACTTTCAAAGGAAAGTGATTTTCTCTGAAAGGACAGCATTTGGAAAGTGAAGCAACACTCCATTCACTTCGAACAGTGAATTGAAGTGTTGTAACAGACTACTTCTCTTTCAGAGAAATGCATGTGAGTTTCTGTTGAATGCTTGTAAGTAGCTTAAGGCACTTTCAAAGGAAAGTGATTTTCTCTGAAAGGACAGCATTTAGAAAGTGAGGCAGCACTCCATTCACTTCACACAGTGAACTGAAGTGTTGGAACAGACTGCTTCTCTTTCAGAGAAACGCATGTGAATTTCTTCCTAATGCTTGCAAGTAGCTTAAGGCACTTTCAAAGGAAAGTGATTTTCTCTGAAAGGACAGCATTTAGAAAGTGAGGCAACACTCCATTCACTTCGCACAGTGAATTGAAGTGTTGGAACAGACTGCTTCTCTTTCAGAGAAACGCATGTGAGTTTCTTCCTAATGCTTGCAAGTAGCTTAAGGCACTTTCAAAGGAAAGTGATTTTCTCTGAAAGGACAGCATTTATAAAGTGAAGCAACACTCCATTCACTTCGTGCAATGAATTGAAGTGTTGGAACAGACTGCTTCTCTTTCAGAGAAACGCATGTGAGTTTCTGTTGAATGCTTGTAAGTAGCTTAAGGCACTTTCAAAGGAAAGTGATTTTCTCTGAAAGGACATCATTTAGAAAGTGAAGCAACACTCCATTCACTTCGCAGAGTGAATTGAAGTGTTGGAACAGACTGCTTCACTTTCAGAGAAACGCATGTCAGTTTCTGTTGAATGCTTGTAAGTAGCTTAAGGCACTTTCAAAGGAAAGTGATTTTCTCTGAGATGACAGCATGTAGAAAGTGAGGCAACACTCCATTCACTTCACACAGTGAATTGAAGTGTTGGAACAGACTGCTTCTCTTTCAGAGAAACGCATGTGAGTTTCTTCCTAATGCTTGCAAGTAGCTTAAGGCACTTTCAAAGGAAAGTGATTTTCTCAGAAAGGACAGCATTTAGAAAGTGAAGCAACACTCCATTCACTTCGCACAGTGAATTGAAGTGTTGGAACAGACTGCTTCTCTTTCAGAGAAACGCATGTGAGTTTCTGGTGAATGCTTGTAAGTAGCTTAAGGCACTTTCAAAGGAAAGTGATTTTCTCTGAAAGGACAGCATTTAGAAAGTGAAGCAACACTCCATTCACTTCGAATAGTGAATTGAAGTGTTGGAACAGACTGCTTCTCATTCAGAGAAATGCATGTGAGTTTCTTCCTAATGCTTGCAAGTAGCTTAAGGCACTTTCAAAGGAAAGTGATTTTCTCTGAAAGGACAGCATTTAGAAAGTGAGGCAGCACTCCATTCACTTCACACAGTGAATTGAAGTGTTGGAACAGACTGCTTCTCTTTCAGAGAAACGCATGTGAGTTTCTTCCTAATGCTTGCAAGTAGCTTAAGGCACTTTCAAAGGAAAGTGATTTTCTCTGAAAGAACAGCATTTAGAAAGTGAAGCAACACTCCATTCACTTCGCACAGTGAATTGAAGTGTTGGAACAGACTGCTTCTCTTTCAGAGAAACGCATGTGAGTTTCTGGTGAATGCTTGTAAGTAGCTTAAGGCACTTTCAAAGGAAAGTGATTTTCTCTGAAAGGACAGCATTTAGAAAGTGAAGCAACACTCCCTTCACTTCGAACAGTGAATTGAAGTGTTGGAACAGACTGCTTCTCTTTCAGAGAAATGCATGTGAGTTTCTGTTGAATGCTTGTAAGTAGCTTAAGACACTTTCAAAGGAAAGTGATTTTCTCTGAAAGGACAGCATTTAGAAAGTGAAGCAACACTCCATTCACTTCACACAGTGAACTGAAGTGTTGGAACAGACTGCTTCTCTTTCAGAGAAACGCATGTGAGTTTCTTCCTAATGCTTGCAAGTAGCTTAAGGCACTTTCAAAGGAAAGTGATTTTCTCTGAAAGGACAGCATTTAGAAAGTGAAGCAACACTCCATTCACTTCGCACAGTGAATTGAAGTGTTGGAACAGACTGCTTCTCTTTCAGAGAAACGCATGAGAGTTTCTTCCTAATGCTTGCAAGTAGCTTAAGGCACTTTCAAAGGAAAGTGATTTTCTCTGAAAGGACAGCATTTTGAAAGTGAAGCAACACTCCATTCACTTTGCACATTGAATTGAAGTGTTGGAACAGACTGCTTCTCTTTCAGAGAAACGCATGTGAGTTTCTGTTGAATGCTTGTAAGTAGCTTAAGGCACTTTCAAAGGAAAGTGATTTTCTCTGAAAGGACATAATTTAGAAAGTGAAGCAACACTCCATTCACTTCGCACAGTGAATTGAAGTGTTGGAACAGACTGCTTCTCTTTCAGAGAAATGCATGTGAGTTTCTGTTGAATGCTTGTAAGTAGCTTAAGGCACTTTCAAAGGAAAGTGATTTTCTCTGAAAGGACAGCATTTAGAAAGTGAAGCAACACTCCATTCACTTCGCACAGTGAATTGAAGTGTTGGAACAGACTGCTCTCTTTCAGAGAAACGCATGTGAGTTTCTTCCTAATGCTTGCAAGTAGCTTAAGGCACTTTCAAAGGAAAGTGATTTTCTCTGAAAGGACAGCATTTAGAAAGTGAAGCAACACTCCATTCACTTCGCACAGTGAATTGAACTGTTGGAACAGACTGCTTCACTTTCAGAGAAACGCATGTGAGTTTCTGTTGAATGCTTGTAAGTAGCTTAAGGCACTTTCAAAGGAAAGTGATTTTCTCTGAAAGGACATCATTTAGAAAGTGAAGCAACACTCCATTCACTTCGCAGAGTGAATTGAACTGTTGGAACAGACTGCTTCACTTTCAGAGAAACGCATGTGAGTTTCTGTTGAATGCTTGTAAGTAGCTTAAGGCACTTTCAAAGGAAAGTGATTTTCTCTGAGATGACAGCATGTAGAAAGTGAGGCAACACTCCATTCACTTCACACAGTGAATTGAAGTGTTGGAACAGACTGCTTCTCTTTCAGAGAAACGCATGTGAGTTTCTTCCTAATGCTTGCAAGTAGCTTAAGGCACTTTCAAAGGAAAGTGGTTTTCTCTGAAAGGACAGCATTTAGAAAGTGAAGCAACACTCCATTCACTTCGCACAGTGAATGGAAGTGTTGGAACAGAGTGCTTCTCTTTCAGAGAAACGCATGTGAGTTTCTTCCTAATGCTTGCAAGTAGCTTTAGGCACTTTCATAGGAAAGTGGTTTTCTCTGAAAGGACAGCATTTAGAAAGTGAAGCAACACTCCATTCACTTCGCACAGTGAATGGAAGTGTTGGAACAGACTGCTTCTCTTTCAGAGAAACGCATGTGAGTTTCTGGTGAATACTTGTAAGTAGCTTAAGGCACTTTCAAAGGAAAGTGATTTTCTCTGAAAGGACAGCATTTGGAAAGTGAAGCAACACTCCATTCACTTCGAACAGTGAATTGAAGTGTTGTAACAGACTACTTCTCTTTCAGAGAAATGCATGTGAGTTTCTGTTGAATGCTTGTAAGTAGCTTAAGGCACTTTCAAAGGAAAGTGATTTTCTCTGAAAGGACAGCATTTAGAAAGTGAGGCAGCACTCCATTCACTTCACACAGTGAACTGAAGTGTTGGAACAGACTGCTTCTCTTTCAGAGAAACGCATGTGAATTTCTTCCTAATGCTTGCAAGTAGCTTAAGGCACTTTCAAAGGAAAGTGATTTTCTCTGAAAGGACAGCATTTAGAAAGTGAGGCAACACTCCATTCACTTCGCACAGTGAATTGAAGTGTTGGAACAGACTGCTTCTCTTTCAGAGAAACGCATGTGAGTTTCTTCCTAATGCTTGCAAGTAGCTTAAGGCACTTTCAAAGGAAAGTGATTTTCTCTGAAAGGACAGCATTTATAAAGTGAAGCAACACTCCATTCACTTCGTGCAATGAATTGAAGTGTTGGAACAGACTGCTTCTCTTTCAGAGAAACGCATGTGAGTTTCTGTTGAATGCTTGTAAGTAGCTTAAGGCACTTTCAAAGGAAAGTGATTTTCTCTGAAAGGACATCATTTAGAAAGTGATGCAACACTCCATTCACTTCGCAGAGTGAATTGAAGTGTTGGAACAGACTGCTTCACTTTCAGAGAAACGCATGTCAGTTTCTGTTGAATGCTTGTAAGTAGCTTAAGGCACTTTCAAAGGAAAGTGATTTTCTCTGAGATGACAGCATGTAGAAAGTGAGGCAACACTCCATTCACTTCACACAGTGAATTGAAGTGTTGGAACAGACTGCTTCTCTTTCAGAGAAACGCATGTGAGTTTCTTCCTAATGCTTGCAAGTAGCTTAAGGCACTTTCAAAGGAAAGTGATTTTCTCAGAAAGGACAGCATTTAGAAAGTGAAGCAACACTCCATTCACTTCGCACAGTGAATTGAAGTGTTGGAACAGACTGCTTCTCTTTCAGAGAAACGCATGTGAGTTTCTGGTGAATGCTTGTAAGTAGCTTAAGGCACTTTCAAAGGAAAGTGATTTTCTCTGAAAGGACAGCATTTAGAAAGTGAAGCAACACTCCATTCACTTCGAATAGTGAATTGAAGTGTTGGAACAGACTGCTTCTCATTCAGAGAAATGCATGTGAGTTTCTTCCTAATGCTTGCAAGTAGCTTAAGGCACTTTCAAAGGAAAGTGATTTTCTCTGAAAGGACAGCATTTAGAAAGTGAGGCAGCACTCCATTCACTTCACACAGTGAATTGAAGTGTTGGAACAGACTGCTTCTCTTTCAGAGAAACGCATGTGAGTTTCTTCCTAATGCTTGCAAGTAGCTTAAGGCACTTTCAAAGGAAAGTGATTTTCTCTGAAAGAACAGCATTTAGAAAGTGAAGCAACACTCCATTCACTTCGCACAGTGAATTGAAGTGTTGGAACAGACTGCTTCTCTTTCAGAGAAACGCATGTGAGTTTCTGGTGAATGCTTGTAAGTAGCTTAAGGCACTTTCAAAGGAAAGTGATTTTCTCTGAAAGGACAGCATTTAGAAAGTGAAGCAACACTCCCTTCACTTCGAACAGTGAATTGAAGTGTTGGAACAGACTGCTTCTCTTTCAGAGAAATGCATGTGAGTTTCTGTTGAATGCTTGTAAGTAGCTTAAGACACTTTCAAAGGAAAGTGATTTTCTCTGAAAGGACAGCATTTAGAAAGTGAAGCAACACTCCATTCACTTCACACAGTGAACTGAAGTGTTGGAACAGACTGCTTCTCTTTCAGAGAAACGCATGTGAGTTTCTTCCTAATGCTTGCAAGTAGCTTAAGGCACTTTCAAAGGAAAGTGATTTTCTCTGAAAGGACAGCATTTAGAAAGTGAAGCAACACTCCATTCACTTCGCACAGTGAATTGAAGTGTTGGAACAGACTGCTTCTCTTTCAGAGAAACGCATGAGAGTTTCTTCCTAATGCTTGCAAGTAGCTTAAGGCACTTTCAAAGGAAAGTGATTTTCTCTGAAAGGACAGCATTTTGAAAGTGAAGCAACACTCCATTCACTTTGCACATTGAATTGAAGTGTTGGAACAGACTGCTTCTCTTTCAGAGAAACGCATGTGAGTTTCTGTTGAATGCTTGTAAGTAGCTTAAGGCACTTTCAAAGGAAAGTGATTTTCTCTGAAAGGACATAATTTAGAAAGTGAAGCAACACTCCATTCACTTCGCACAGTGAATTGAAGTGTTGGAACAGACTGCTTCTCTTTCAGAGAAATGCATGTGAGTTTCTGTTGAATGCTTGTAAGTAGCTTAAGGCACTTTCAAAGGAAAGTGATTTTCTCTGAAAGGACAGCATTTAGAAAGTGAAGCAACACTCCATTCACTTCGCACAGTGAATTGAAGTGTTGGAACAGACTGCTTCACTTTCAGAGAAACGCATGTGAGTTTCTGTTGAATGCTTGTAAGTAGCTTAAGGCACTTTCAAAGGAAAGTGATTTTCTCTGAGAGGACAGCATTTAGAAAGTGAGGCAACACTCCATTCACTTCACACAGTGAATTGAAGTGTTGGAACAGACTGCTTCTCTTTCAGAGAAACGCATGTGAGTTTCTTTCTAATGCTTGCAAGTAGCTTAAGGCACTTTCAAAGGAAAGTGATTTTCTCAGAAAGGACAGCATTTAGAAAGTGAAGCAACACTCCATTCACTTCGCACAGTGAATTGAAGTGTTGGAACAGACTGCTCTCTTTCAGAGAAACGCATGTGAGTTTCTTCCTAATGCTTGCAAGTAGCTTAAGGCACTTTCAAAGGAAAGTGATTTTCTCTGAAAGGACAGCATTTAGAAAGTGAAGCAACACTCCATTCACTTCGCACAGTGAATTGAACTGTTGGAACAGACTGCTTCACTTTCAGAGAAACGCATGTGAGTTTTTGTTGAATGCTTGTAAGTAGCTTAAGGCACTTTCAAAGGAAAGTGATTTTCTCTGAAAGGACATCATTTAGAAAGTGAAGCAACACTCCATTCACTTCGCAGAGTGAATTGAACTGTTGGAACAGACTGCTTCACTTTCAGAGAAACGCATGTGAGTTTCTGTTGAATGCTTGTAAGTAGCTTAAGGCACTTTCAAAGGAAAGTGATTTTCTCTGAGATGACAGCATGTAGAAAGTGAGGCAACACTCCATTCACTTCACACAGTGAATTGAAGTGTTGGAACAGACTGCTTCTCTTTCAGAGAAACGCATGTGAGTTTCTTCCTAATGCTTGCAAGTAGCTTAAGGCACTTTCAAAGGAAAGTGGTTTTCTCTGAAAGGACAGCATTTAGAAAGTGAAGCAACACTCCATTCACTTCGCAAAGTGAATTGAAGTGTTGGAACAGACTGCTTCTCTTTCAGAGAAACGCATGTGAGTTTCTGGTGAATGCTTGTAAGTAGATTAAGGCACTTTCAAAGGAATGTGATTTTCTCTGAAAGGACAGCATTTAGAAAGTGAAGCAAAACTCCATTCACTTCAAATAGTGAATTGAAGTGTTGGAACAGACTGCTTCTCTTTCAGAGAAATGCATGTGAGTTTCTGGTGAATGCTTGTAAGTAGCTTAAGGCACTTTCAAAGGAAAGTGATTTTCTCTGAAAGGACAGCATTTAGAAAGTGAGGCAGCACTCCATTCACTTCACACAGTGAATTGAAGTGTTGGAACAGACTGCTTCTCTTTCAGAGAAACGCATGTGAGTTTCTTCCTAATGCTTGCAAGTAGCTTAAGGCACTTTCAAAGGAAAGTGATTTTCTCTGAAAGGACAGCATTTGGAAAGTGAAGCAACACTCCATTCACTTCGAACAGTGAATTGAAGTGTTGTAACAGACTACTTCTCTTTCAGAGAAATGCATGTGAGTTTCTGTTGAATGCTTGTAAGTAGCTTAAGGCACTTTCAAAGGAAAGTGATTTTCTCTGAAAGGACAGCATTTAGAAAGTGAGGCAGCACTCCATTCACTTCACACAGTGAACTGAAGTGTTGGAACAGACTGCTTCTCTTTCAGAGAAACGCATGTGAGTTTCTTCCTAATGCTTGCAAGTAGCTTAAGGCACTTTCAAAGGAAAGTGATTTTCTCTGAAAGGACAGCATTTAGAAAGTGAGGCAACACTCCATTCACTTCGCACTGTGAATTGAAGTGTTGGAACAGACTGCTTCTCTTTCAGAGAAACGCATGTGAGTTTCTTCCTAATGCTTGCAAGTAGCTTAAGGCACTTTCAAAGGAAAGTGATTTTCTCTGAAAAGACAGCATTTATAAAGTGAAGCAACACTCCATTCACTTCGTGCAATGAATTGAAGTGTTGGAACAGACTGCTTCTCTTTCAGAGAAACGCATGTGAGTTTCTGTTGAATGCTTGTAAGTAGCTTAAGGCACTTTCAAAGGAAAGTGATTTTCTCTGAAAGGACATCATTTAGAAAGTGAAGCAACACTCCATTCACTTCGCAGAGTGAATTGAAGTGTTGGAACAGACTGCTTCACTTTCAGAGAAACGCATGTCAGTTTCTGTTGAATGCTTGTAAGTAGCTTAAGGCACTTTCAAAGGAAAGTGATTTTCTCTGAGATGACAGCATGTAGAAAGTGAGGCAACACTCCATTCACTTCACACAGTGAATTGAAGTGTTGGAACAGACTGCTTCTCTTTCAGAGAAACGCATGTGTGTTTCTTCCTAATGCTTGCAAGTAGCTTAAGGCACTTTCAAAGGAAAGTGATTTTCTCAGAAAGGACAGCATTTAGAAAGTGAAGCAACACTCCATTCACTTCGCACAGTGAATTGAAGTGTTGGAACAGACTGCTTCTCTTTCAGAGAAACGCATGTGAGTTTCTGGTGAATGCTTGTAAGTAGCTTAAGGCACTTTCAAAGGAAAGTGATTTTCTCTGAAAGGACAGCATTTAGAAAGTGAAGCAACACTGCATTCACTTCGAATAGTGAATTGAAGTGTTGGAACAGACTGCTTCTCATTCAGAGAAATGCATGTGAGTTTCTTCCTAATGCTTGCAAGTAGCTTAAGGCACTTTCAAAGGAAAGTGATTTTCTCTGAAAGGACAGCATTTAGAAAGTGAGGCAGCACTCCATTCACTTCACACAGTGAATTGAAGTGTTGGAACAGACTGCTTCTCTTTCAGAGAAACGCATGTGAGTTTCTTCCTAATGCTTGCAAGTAGCTTAAGGCACTTTCAAAGGAAAGTGATTTTCTCTGAAAGAACAGCATTTAGAAAGTGAAGCAACACTCCATTCACTTCGCACAGTGAATTGAAGTGTTGGAACAGACTGCTTCTCTTTCAGAGAAACGCATGTGAGTTTCTGGTGAATGCTTGTAAGTAGCTTAAGGCACTTTCAAAGGAAAGTGATTTTCTCTGAAAGGACAGCATTTAGAAAGTGAAGCAACACTCCCTTCACTTCGAACAGTGAATTGAAGTGTTGGAACAGACTGCTTCTCTTTCAGAGAAATGCATGTGAGTTTCTGTTGAATGCTTGTAAGTAGCTTAAGACACTTTCAAAGGAAAGTGATTTTCTCTGAAAGGACAGCATTTAGAAAGTGAAGCAACACTCCATTCACTTCACACAGTGAACTGAAGTGTTGGAACAGACTGCTTCTCTTTCAGAGAAACGCATGTGAGTTTCTTCCTAATGCTTGCAAGTAGCTTAAGGCACTTTCAAAGGAAAGTGATTTTCTCTGAAAGGACAGCATTTAGAAAGTGAAGCAACACTCCATTCACTTTGCACATTGAATTGAAGTGTTGGAACAGACTGCTTCTCTTTCAGAGAAACGCATGTGAGTTTCTTCCTAATGCTTGCAAGTAGCTTAAGGCACTTTCAAAGGAAAGTGATTTTCTCTGAAAGGACATAATTTAGAAAGTGAAGCAACACTCCATTCACTTCGCACAGTGAATTGAAGTGTTGGAACAGACTGCTTCTCTTTCAGAGAAATGCATGTGAGTTTCTGTTGAATGCTTGTAAGTAGCTTAAGGCACTTTCAAAGGAAAGTGATTTTCTCTGAAAGGACAGCATTTAGAAAGTGAAGCAACACTCCATTCACTTCGCACAGTGAATTGAAGTGTTGGAACAGACTGCTTCACTTTCAGAGAAACGCATGTGAGTTTCTGTTGAATGCTTGTAAGTAGCTTAAGGCACTTTCAAAGGAAAGTGAATTTCTCTGAGAGGACAGCATTTAGAAAGTGAGGCAACACTCCATTCACTTCACACAGTGAATTGAAGTGTTGGAACAGACTGCTTCTCTTTCAGAGAAACGCATGTGAGTTTCTTTCTAATGCTTGCAAGTAGCTTAAGGCACTTTCAAAGGAAAGTGATTTTCTCAGAAAGGACAGCATTTAGAAAGTGAAGCAACACTCCATTCACTTCGCACAGTGAATTGAAGTGTTGGAACAGACTGCTTCTCTTTCAGAGAAACGCATGTGAGTTTCTTCCTAATGCTTGCAAGTAGCTTAAGGCACTTTCAAAGGAAAGTGATTTTCTCTGAAAGGACAGCATTTAGAAAGTGAAGCAACACTCCATTCACTTCGCACAGTGAATTGAACTGTTGGAACAGACTGCTTCACTTTCAGAGAAACGCATGTGAGTTTCTGTTGAATGCTTGTAAGTAGCTTAAGGCACTTTCAAAGGAAAGTGATTTTCTCTGAGATGACAGCATGTAGAAAGTGAGGCAACACTCCATTCACTTCACACAGTGAATTGAAGTGTTGGAACAGACTGCTTCTCTTTCAGAGAAACGCATGTGAGTTTCTTCCTAATGCTTGCAAGTAGCTTAAGGCACTTTCAAAGGAAAGTGATTTTCTCTGAAAGGACAGCATTTAGAAAGTGAGGCAACACTCCATTCACTTCGCACAGTGAATTGAAGTGTTGGAACAGACTGCTTCTCTTTCAGAGAAACGCATGTGAGTTTCTTCCTAATGCTTGGAAGTAGCTAAAGGCACTTTCAAAGGAAAGTGATTTTCTCTGAAAGGACAGCATTTAGAACGTGAAGCAACACTCCATTCACTTCGCACAGTGAATTGAAGTGTTGGAACAGACTGCTTCTCTTTCAGAGAAACGCATGTGAGTTTCTGGTGAATGCTTGTAAGTAGATTAAGGCACTTTCAAAGGAATGTGATTTTCTCTGAAAGGACAGCATTTAGAAAGTGAAGCAACACTCCATTCACTTCAAATAGTGAATTGAAGTGTTGGAACAGACTGCTTCTCTTTCAGAGAAATGCATGTGAGTTTCTGGTGAATGCTTGTAAGTAGCTTAAGGCACTTTCAAAGGAAAGTGATTTTCTCTGAAAGGACAGCATTTAGAAAGTGAGGCAGCACTCCATTCACTTCACACAGTGAATTGAAGTGTTGGAACAGACTGCTTCTCTTTCAGAGAAACGCATGTGAGTTTCTTCCTAATGCTTGCAAGTAGCTTAAGGCACTTTCAAAGGAAAGTGATTTTCTCTGAAAGGACAGCATTTAGAAAGTGAGGCAACACTCCATTCACTTCGCACAGTGAATTGAAGTGTTGGAACAGACTGCTTCTCTTTCAGAGAAACGCATGTGAGTTTCTTCCTAATGCTTGGAAGTAGCTAAAGGCACTTTCAAAGGAAAGTGATTTTCTCTGAAAGGACAGCATTTAGAACGTGAAGCAACACTCCATTCACTTCGCACAGTGAATTGAAGTGTTGCAACCGACTGCTTCTCTTTCAGAGAAACGCATGTGAGTTTCTGGTGAATGCTTGTAAGAAGCTTAAGGCACTTTCAAAGGAAAGTGATTTTCTCTGAAAGGACAGCATTTAGAAAGTGAAGCAACACTCCATTCACTTCGTGCAGTGAATTGAAGTGTTGGAACAGAGTGCTTCTCTTTCATAGAAACGCATTAGTGTTTCTTGTGAATGCTTGCAAGTTGCTTAAGGCACTTTCAAAGGAAAGTTATTTTCTCTGAAAGGACATAATTTAGAAAGTGAAGCAACACTCCATTCACTTCGCACAGTGAATTGAAGTGTTGGAACAGACTGCTTCTCTTTTAGAGAAATGCATGTGAGTTTCTGTTGAATGCTTGTAAGTAGCTTAAGGCACTTTCAAAGGAAAGTGATTTTCTCTGAAAGGACAGCATTTAGAAAGTGAAGCAACACTACATTCACTTCGCACAGTGAATTGAAGTGTTGGAACAGACTGCTTCACTTTCAGAGAAACGCATGTGAGTTTCTGTTGAATGCTTGTAAGTAGCTTAAGGCACTTTCAAAGGAAAGTGATTTTCTCTGAGAGGACAGCATTTAGAAATTGAGGCAACACTCCATTCACTTCGCAGAGTGAATTGAAGTGTTGGAACAGACTGCTTCACTTTCAGAGAAACGCATGTCAGTTTCTGTTGAATGCTTGTAAGTAGCTTAAGGCACTTTCAAAGGAAAGTGATTTTCTCTGAGATGACAGCATGTAGAAAGTGAGGCAACACTCCATTCACTTCACACAGTGAATTGAAGTGTTGGAACAGACTGCTTCTCTTTCAGAGAAACGCATGTGTGTTTCTTCCTAATGCTTGCAAGTAGCTTAAGGCACTTTCAAAGGAAAGTGATTTTCTCAGAAAGGACAGCATTTAGAAAGTGAAGCAACACTCCATTCACTTCGCACAGTGAATTGAAGTATTGGAACAGACTGCTTCTCTTTCAGAGAAACGCATGTGAGTTTCTGGTGAATGCTTGTAAGTAGCTTAAGGCACTTTCAAAGGAAAGTGATTTTCTCTGAAAGGACAGCATTTAGAAAGTGAAGCAACACTCCATTCACTTCGAATAGTGAATTGAAGTGTTGGAACAGACTGCTTCTCATTCAGAGAAATGCATGTGAGTTTCTTCCTAATGCTTGCAAGTAGCTTAAGGCACTTTCAAAGGAAAGTGATTTTCTCTGAAAGGACAGCATTTAGAAAGTGAGGCAGCACTCCATTCACTTCACACAGTGAATTGAAGTGTTGGAACAGACTGCTTCTCTTTCAGAGAAACGCATGTGAGTTTCTTCCTAATGCTTGCAAGTAGCTTAAGGCACTTTCAAAGGAAAGTGATTTTCTCTGAAAGAACAGCATTTAGAAAGTGAAGCAACACTCCATTCACTTCGCACAGTGAATTGAAGTGTTGGAACAGACTGCTTCTCTTTCAGAGAAACGCATGTGAGTTTCTGGTGAATGCTTGTAAGTAGCTTAAGGCACTTTCAAAGGAAAGTGATTTTCTCTGAAAGGACAGCATTTAGAAAGTGAAGCAACACTCCCTTCACTTCGAACAGTGAATTGAAGTGTTGGAACAGACTGCTTCTCTTTCAGAGAAATGCATGTGAGTTTCTGTTGAATGCTTGTAAGTAGCTTAAGACACTTTCAAAGGAAAGTGATTTTCTCTGAAAGGACAGCATTTAGAAAGTGAAGCAACACTCCATTCACTTCACACAGTGAACTGAAGTGTTGGAACAGACTGCTTCTCTTTCAGAGAAACGCATGTGAGTTTCTTCCTAATGCTTGCAAGTAGCTTAAGGCACTTTCAAAGGAAAGTGATTTTCTCTGAAAGGACAGCATTTAGAAAGTGAAGCAACACTCCATTCACTTCGCACAGTGAATTGAAGTGTTGGAACAGACTGCTTCTCTTTCAGAGAAACGCATGAGAGTTTCTTCCTAATGCTTGCAAGTAGCTTAAGGCACTTTCAAAGAAAGTGATTTTCTCTGAAAGGACAGCATTTAGAAAGTGAAGCAACACTCCATTCACTTTGCACATTGAATTGAAGTGTTGGAACAGACTGCTTCTCTTTCAGAGAAACGCATGTGAGTTTCTGTTGAATGCTTGTAAGTAGCTTAAGGCACTTTCAAAGGAAAGTGATTTTCTCTGAAAGGACATAATTTAGAAAGTGAAGCAACACTCCATTCACTTCGCACAGTGAATTGAAGTGTTGGAACAGACTGCTTCTCTTTCAGAGAAATGCATGTGAGTTTCTGTTGAATGCTTGTAAGTAGCTTAAGGCACTTTCAAAGGAAAGTGATTTTCTCTGAAAGGACAGCATTTAGAAAGTGAAGCAACACTACATTCACTTCGCACAGTGAATTGAAGTGTTGGAACAGACTGCTTCACTTTCAGAGAAACGCATGTGAGTTTCTGTTGAATGCTTGTAAGTAGCTTAAGGCACTTTCAAAGGAAAGTGATTTTCTCTGAGAGGACAGCATTTAGAAAGTGAGGCAACACTCCATTCACTTCACACAGTGAATTGAAGTGTTGGAACAGACTGCTTCTCTTTCAGAGAAACGCATGTGAGTTTCTTTCTAATGCTTGCAAGTAGCTTAAGGCACTTTCAAAGGAAAGTGATTTTCTCAGAAAGGACAGCATTTAGAAAGTGAAGCAACACTCCATTCACTTCGCACAGTGAATTGAAGTGTTGGAACAGACTGCTTCTCTTTCAGAGAAACGCATGTGAGTTTCTTCCTAATGCTTGCAAGTAGCTTAAGGCACTTTCAAAGGAAAGTGATTTTCTCTGAAAGGACAGCATTTAGAAAGTGAAGCAACACTCCATTCACTTCGCACAGTGAATTGAACTGTTGGAACAGACTGCTTCACTTTCAGAGAAACGCATGTGAGTTTCTGTTGAATGCTTGTAAGTAGCTTAAGGCACTTTCAAAGGAAAGTGATTTTCTCTGAAAGGACATCATTTAGAAAGTGAAGCAACACTCCATTCACTTCGCAGAGTGAATTGAACTGTTGGAACAGACTGCTTCACTTTCAGAGAAACGCATGTGAGTTTCTGTTGAATGCTTGTAAGTAGCTTAAGGCACTTTCAAAGGAAAGTGATTTTCTCTGAAAGGACAGCATTTAGAAAGTGAAGCAACACTCCATTCACTTCGCGCAGTGAATTGAAGTGTTGGAACAGACTGCTTCTCTTTCAGAGAAACGCATGTGAGTTTCTGGTGAATGCTTGTAAGTAGCTTAAGGCACTTTCAAAGGAAAGTGATTTTCTCTGAAAGGACAGCATTTACAAAGTGAAGCAACACTCCATTCACTTCGCACAGTGAATTGAAATGTTGGACCAGACTGCTTCTCTTTCAGAGAAACGCATGTGAGTTTCTGGTGAATGCTTGTAAGTAGCTTAAGGCACTTTCAAAGGAAAGTGATTTTCTCTGAAAGGACAGCATTTAGAAAGTGAAGCAACACTCCATTCACTTCAAACAGTGAATTGAAGTGTTGGAACAGACTGCTTCTCTTTCAGAGAAATGCATGTGAGTTTCTGGTGAATGCTTGTAAGTAGCTTAAGGCACTTTCAAAGGAAAGTGATTTTCTCTTAAAGGACAGCATTTAGAAACTGAGGCAGCACTCCATTCACTTCACACAGTGAATTGAAGTGTTGGAACAGACTGCTTCTCTTTCAGAGTAATGCATGTGAGTTTCTGTTGAATGCTTGTAAGTAGCTTAAGGCACTTTCAAAGGAAAGTGATTTTCTCAGAAAGGACAGCATTTAGAAAGTGAAGCAACACTCCATTCACTTCGCACAGTGAATTGAAGTGTTGGAACAGACTGCTTCTCTTTCAGAGAAACGCATGTGAGTTTCTTCCTCATGCTTGCAAGTAGCTTAAGGCACTTTCAAAGGAAAGTGATTTTCTCTGAAAGGACAGCATTTAGAAAGTGAAGCAACACTCCCTTCACTTCGAACAGTGAATTGAAGTGTTGGAACAGACTGCTTCTCTTTCAGAGAAATGCATGTGAGTTTCTGTTGAATGCTTGTAAGTAGCTTAAGGCACTTTCAAAGGAAAGTGATTTTCTCTGAAAGGACAGCATTTAGAAAGTGAGGCAACACTCCATTCACTTCACACAGTGAACTGAAGTGTTGGAACAGACTGCTTCTCTTTCAGAGAAACGCATGTGAGTTTCTTCCTAATGCTTGCAAGTAGCTTAAGGCACTTTCAAAGGAAAGTGATTTTCTCTGAAAGGACAGCATTTAGAAAGTGAAGCAACACTCCATTCACTTTGCACAGTGAATTGAAGTGTTGGAACAGACTGCTTCTCTTTCAGAGAAACGCATGTGAGTTTCTTCCTAATGCTTGCAAGTAGCTTAAGGCACTTTCAAAGGAAAGTGATTTTCTCTGAAAGGACAGCATTTAGAAAGTGAAGCAACACTCCATTCACTTCGCACATTGAATTGAAGTGTTGGAACAGACTGCTTCTCTTTCAGAGAAACGCATGTGAGTTTCTGTTGAATGCTTGTAAGTATCTTAAGGCACTTTCAAAGGAAAGTGATTTTCTCTG
This sequence comes from Myodes glareolus, assembly GCF_982192425.1. Lineage (NCBI taxonomy): Eukaryota > Metazoa > Chordata > Mammalia > Rodentia > Cricetidae > Myodes > Myodes glareolus. Next base: position 29,948 of record NW_028263338.1, on the reverse strand, counting down.
AAAGGACAGCATTTAGAAAGTGAAGCAATACTCCATTCACTACGCAGAGTGAATTGAAGTATTGGAACAGACTGCTTCTCTTTCCGGGAAACGCATGTGAGTTTCTGTTAAATGCTTGTAAATAGCTTAAGGCACTTTCAAAGGAAAGTGGTTTTCTCTGAAAGGACAGCATTTAGAAAATGAAGCAACACTCCGCTCACTTCGCACAGTGAATTGAAGTGTTGGAACCGACTGCTTCTCTTTCAGAGAAACGCATGTGAGTTTCTGGTGAATGCTTGTAAGAAGCTTAAGGCACTTTCGAAGGAAAGTGATTTTCTCTGAAAGGACAGCATTTAGAAAGTGAAGCAACACTCCATTCACTTCGCACAGTGAATTGAAGTGTTGGAACAGACTGCTTCTCTTTCAGAGAAATGCATGTGAGTTTCTGTTGAATGCTTGTAAATAGCTTAAGGCACTTTCAATGGAAAGTGATTTTCTCTGAAAGGACAGCATTTAGAAAGTGAAGCAACACTCCATTCACTTCGCACAGTGAATTGAAGTGTTGGAACAGACTGCTTCACTTTCAGAGAAACGCATGTGAGTTTCTGTTGAATGCTTGTAAGTAGCTTAAGGCACTTTCAAAGGAAAGTGATTTTCTCTAAGATGCCAGCATTTAGAAAGTGAGGCAACACTCCATTCACTTCACACAGTGAATTGAAGTGTTGGAACAGACTGCTTCTCTTTCAGAGAAACGCATGTGAGTTTCTTCCTAATGCTTGCAAGTAGCTTAAGGCACTTTCAAAGGAAAGTGATTTTCTCTGAAAGGACAGCATTTAGAAAGTGAAGCAATACTCCATTCACTTCGCAGAGTGAATTGTAGTATTGGAACAGACTGCTTCTCTTTCAGAGAAACGCATGTGAGTTTCTGTTAAATGCTTGTAAATAGCTTAAGGCACTTTCAAAGGAAAGTGATTTTCTCTGAGAGCACAGCATTTAGAAAGTGAGGCAACACTCTATTCACTTCACACAGTGAATTGAAGTGTTGGAACAGACTGCTTCTCTTTCAGAGAAATTCATGTGAGTTTCTTCCTAATGCTTGCAAGTAGCTTAAGGCACTTTCAAAGGAAAGTGATTTTCTCTGAAAGGACAGCATTTAGAAAATGAAGCAACACTCCGTTCACTTCGCACAGTGAATTGAAGTGTTGGAACCGACTGTTTCTCTTTCAGAGAAACGCATGTGAGTTTCTGGTGAATGCTTGTAAGAAGCTTAAGGCACTTTCGAAGGAAAGTGATTTTCTCTGAAATGACAGCATTTAGAAAGTGAAGCAACACTCCATTCACTTCGCACAGTGAATTGAAGTGTTGGAACAGACTGCTTCTCTTTCAGAGAAACGCATTAGTGTTTCTTGTGAATGCTTGCAAGTTGCTTAAGGCACTTTCAAAGGAAAGTGATTTTCTCTGAAAGGACATAATTTAGAAAGTGAAGCAACACTCCATTCACTTCGCACAGTGAATTGAAGTGTTGGAACAGACTGCTTCTCTTTCAGAGAAATGCATGTGAGTTTCTGTTGAATGCTTGTAAGTAGCTTAAGGCACTTTCAATGGAAAGTGATTTTCTCAGAAAGGACAGCATTTAGAAAGTGAAGCAACACTCCATTCACTTCGCAAAGTGAATTGAAGTGTTGGAACAGACTGCTTCACTTTCAGAGAAACGCATGTGAGTTTCTGTTGAATGCTTGTAAGTAGCTTAAGGCACTTTCAAAGGAAAGTGATTTTCTCTAAGATGCCAGCATTTAGAAAGTGAGGCAACACTCCATTCACTTCACACAGTGAATTGAAGTGTTGGAACAGACTGCTTCTCTTTCAGAGAAACGCATGTGAGTTTCTTCCTAATGCTTGCAAGTAGCTTAAGGCACTTTCAAAGGAAAGTGATTTTCTCTGAAAGGACAGCATTTAGAAAGTGAGGCAACACTCCATTCACTTCGCACAGTGAATTGAAGTGTTGGAACAGACTGCTTCTCTTTCAGAGAAACGCATGTGAGTTTCTTCCTAATGCTTGCAAGTAGCTTAAGGCACTTTCAAAGGAAAGTGATTTTCTCTGAAAGGACAGCATTTAGAAAGTGAAGCAACACACCATTCACTTCGCACAGTGAATTGAAGTGTTGGAACCGAGTGATTCTCTTTCAGTGAAACGCATGTGAGTTTCTGGTGAATGCTTGTAAGAAGCTTAAGGCACTTTCAAAGGAAAGTGATTTTCTCTGAAAGGACAGCATTTAGAAACTGAGGCAGCACTCCATTCACTTCACACAGTGAATTGAAGTGTTGGAACAGACTGCTTCTCTTTCAGAGTAATGCATGTGAGTTTCTGTTGAACGCTTGTAAGTAGCTTAAGGCACTTTCAAAGGAAAGTGATTTTCTCTGAACGTACAGCATTTAGAAAGTGAGGAAACTCTCCATTCACTTCACACAGTGAATTGAAGTGTTGGAACAGACTGCTTCTCTTTCAGAGAAACGCATGTGAGTTTCTTCCTAATGCTTGCAAGTAGCTTAAGGCACTTTCAAAGGAAAGTGATTTTCTCTGAAAGGACAGCATTTAGAAAGTGAGGCAACACTCCATTCACTTCGCACAGTGAATTGAAGTGTTGGAACAGACTGCTTCTCTTTCAGAGAAACGCATGTGAGTTTCTTCCTAATGCTTGCAAGTAGCTTAAGGCACTTTCAAAGGAAAGTGATTTTCTCTGAAAGGACAGCATTTAGAAAGTGAAGCAACACTCCATTCACTTCGCACAGTGAATTGAAGTGTTGGAACAGACTGCTTCTCTTTCAGAGAAGCGCATGTGAGTTTTTTGTGAATGCTTGAAAGTAGTTTAAGGCACTTTCAAAGGAAAGTGATTTTCTCTGAAAGGACAGCATTTAGAAAGTGAAGCAACACTCCATTCACTTCGCGCAGTGAATTGAAGTGTTGGAACAGACTGCTTCTCTTTCAGAGAAACGCATGTGAGTTTCTGGTGAATGCTTGTAAGTAGCTTAAGGCACTTTCAAAGGAAAGTGATTTTCTCTGAAAGGACAGCATTTACAAAGTGAAGCAACACTCCATTCACTTCGCACAGTGAATTGAAATGTTGGACCAGACTGCTTCTCTTTCAGAGAAACGCATGTGAGTTTCTGGTGAATGCTTGTAAGTAGCTTAAGGCACTTTCAAAGGAAAGTGATTTTCTCTGAAAGGACAGCATTTAGAAAGTGAAGCAACACTCCATTCACTTCGAACAGTGAATTGAAGTGTTGGAACAGACTGCTTCTCTTTCAGAGAAATGCATGTGAGTTTCTGGTGAATGCTTGTAAGTAGCTTAAGGCACTTTCAAAGGAAAGTGATTTTCTCTTAAAGGACAGCATTTAGAAACTGAGGCAGCACTCCATTCACTTCACACAGTGAATTGAAGTGTTGGAACAGACTGCTTCTCTTTCAGAGTAATGCATGTGAGTTTCTGTTGAATGCTTGTAAGTAGCTTAAGGCACTTTCAAAGGAAAGTGATTTTCTCAGAAAGGACAGCATTTAGAAAGTGAAGCAACACTCCATTCACTTCGCACAGTGAATTGAAGTGTTGGAACAGACTGCTTCTCTTTCAGAGAAACGCATGTGAGTTTCTTCCTAATGCTTGCAAGTAGCTTAAGGCACTTTCAAAGGAAAGTGATTTTCTCTGAAAGGACAGCATTTAGAAAGTGAAGCAACACTCCATTCACTTCGCACAGTGAATTGAAGTGTTGGAACAGACTGCTTCTCTTTCAGAGAAACGCATGTGAGTTTCTTCCTAATGCTTGCAAGTAGCTTAAGGCACTTTCAAAGGAAAGTGATTTTCTCTGAAAGGACAGCATTTAGAAAGTGAAGCAACACTCCATTCACTTCGCACATTGAATTGAAGTGTTGGAACAGACTGCTTCTCTTTCAGAGAAACGCATGTGAGTTTCTGTTGAATGCTTGTAAGTATCTTAAGGCACTTTCAAAGGAAAGTGATTTTCTCTGAAAGGACAGCATTTAGAAAGTGAAGCAATACTCCATTCACTACGCAGAGTGAATTGAAGTATTGGAACAGACTGCTTCTCTTTCAGGGAAACGCATGTGAGTTTCTGTTAAATGCTTGTAAATAGCTTAAGGCACTTTCAAAGGAAAGTGATTTTCTCTGAAAGGACAGCATTTAGAAAATGAAGCAACACTCCGCTCACTTCGCACAGTGAATTGAAGTGTTGGAACCGACTGCTTCTCTTTCAGAGAAACGCATGTGAGTTTCTGGTGAATGCTTGTAAGAAGCTTAAGGCACTTTCGAAGGAAAGTGATTTTCTCTGAAAGGACAGCATTTAGAAAGTGAAGCAACACTCCATTCACTTCGCACAGAGAATTGAAGTATTGGAACAGACTGCTTCTCTTTCAGAGAAATGCATGTGAGTTTCTGTTGAATGCTTGTAAATAGCTTAAGGCACTTTCAATGGAAAGTGATTTTCTCTGAAAGGACAGCATTTAGAAAGTGAAGCAACACTCCATTCACTTCGCACAGTGAATTGAAGTGTTGGAACAGACTGCTTCACTTTCAGAGAAACGCATGTGAGTTTCTGTTGAATGCTTGTAAGTAGCTTAAGGCACTTTCAAAGGAAAGTGATTTTCTCTAAGATGCCAGCATTTAGAAAGTGAGGCAACACTCCATTCACTTCGCACAGTGAATTGAAGTGTTGGAACAGACTGCTTCTCTTTCAGAGAAACGCATGTGAGTTTCTTCCTAATGCTTGCAAGTAGCTTAAGGCACTTTCAAAGGAAAGTGATTTTCTCAGAAAGGACAGCATTTAGAAAGTGAAGCAACACTCCATTCACTTCGCACAGTGAATTGAAGTGTTGGAACAGACTGCTTCTCTTTCAGAGAAACGCATGTGAGTTTCTGGTGAATGCTTGTAAGTAGCTTAAGGCACTTTCAAAGGAAAGTGATTTTCTCTGAAAGGACAGCATTTAGAAAGTGAAGCAACACTCCATTCACTTCGCACAGTGAATTGAAGTGATGGAACAGACTGCTTCTCTCTCAGAGAAACGCATGAGAGTTTCTGGTGAATACTTGTAAGTAGCTTAAGGCACTTTCAAAGGAAAGTGATTTTCTCTGAAAGGACAGCATTTAGAAAGTGAAGCAACACTCCATTCACTTCGAACAATGAATTGAAGTGTTGGAACAGACTGCTTCTCTTTCAGAGAAATGCATGTGAGTTTCTGGTGAATGCTTGTAAGTAGCTTAAGGCACTTTCAAAGGAAAGTGATTTTCTCTGAAAAGACAGCCTTTAGAAAGTGAGGCAGCACTCCATTCACTTCACACAGTGAACTGAAGTGTTGGAACAGACTGCTTCTCTTTCAGAGAAACGCATGTGAGTTTCTTCCTAATGCTTGCAAGTAGCTTAAGGCACTTTCAAAGGAAAGTGATTTTCTCTGAAAGGACAGCATTTAGAAAGTGAGGCAACACTCCATTCACTTCGCACAGTGAATTGAAGTGTTGGAACAGACTGCTTCTCTTTCAGAGAAACGCATGTGAGTTTCTTCCTAATGCTTGCAAGTAGCTTAAGGCACTTTCAAAGGAAAGTGATTTTCTCTGAAAGGACAGCATTTAGAAAGTGAAGCAACACACCATTCACTTCGCACAGTGAATTGAAGTGTTGGAACCGAGTGATTCTCTTTCAGTGAAACGCATGTGAGTTTCTGGTGAATGCTTGTAAGAAGCTTAAGGCACTTTCAAAGGAAAATGATTTTCTCAGAAAGGACAGCATTTAGAAAGTGAAGCAACACTCCATTCACTTCGCACAGTGAATTGAAGTGTTGGAACAGACTGCTTCTCTTTCAGAGAAACGCATGTGAGTTTCTGGTGAATGCTTGTAAGTAGCTTAAGGCACTTTCAAAGGAAAGTGATTTTCTCTGAAAGGACAGCATTTAGAAAGTGAAGCAACACTCCCTTCACTTCGAACAGTGAATTGAAGTGTTGGAACAGACTGCTTCTCTTTCAGAGAAATGCATGTGAGTTTCTGGTGAATGCTTGTAAGTAGCTTAAGGCACTTTCAAAGGAAAGTGATTTTCTCTGAAAGGACAGCATTTAGAAAGTGAGGCAACACTCCATTCACTTCACACAGTGAACTGAAGTGTTGGAACAGACTGCTTCTCTTTCAGAGAAACGCATGTGAGTTTCTTCCTAATGCTTGCAAGTAGCTTAAGGCACTTTCAAAGGAAAGTGATTTTCTCTGAAAGGACAGCATTTAGAAAGTGAAGCAACACTCCATTCACTTCGCACAGTGAATTGAAGTGTTGGAACAGACTGCTTCTCTTTCAGAGAAACGCATGTGAGTTTCTTCCTAATTCTTGCAAGTAGCTTAAGGCACTTTCAAAGGAAAGTGATTTTCTCTGAAAGGACAGCATTTAGAAAGTGAAGCAACACTCCATTCACTTCGCACATTGAATTGAAGTGTTGGAACAGACTGCTTCTCTTTCAGAAAAACGCATGTGAGTTTCTGTTGAATGCTTGTAAGTATCTTAAGGCACTTTCAAAGGAAAGTGATTTTCTCTGAAAGGACAGCATTTAGAAAGTGAAGCAATACTCCATTCACTACGCAGAGTGAATTGAAGTATTGGAACAGACTGCTTCTCTTTCAGAGAAACGCATGTGAGTTTCTGTTAAATGCTTGTAAATAGCTTAAGGCACTTTCAAAGGAAAGTGATTTTCTCTGAAAGGACAGCATTTAGAAAATGAAGCAACACTCCGCTCACTTCGCACAGTGAATTGAAGTGTTGGAACCGACTGCTTCTCTTTCAGAGAAACGCATGTGAGTTTCTGGTGAATGCTTGTAAGAAGCTTAAGGCACTTTCGAAGGAAAGTGATTTTCTCTGAAAGGACAGCATTTAGAAAGTGAAGCAACACTCCATTCACTTCGCACAGTGAATTGAAGTGTTGGAACAGACTGCTTCTCTTTCAGAGAAACGCATTAGTGTTTCTTTGAATGCTTGCAAGTTGCTTAAGGCACTTTCAAAGGAAAGTGATTTTCTCTGAAAGGACATAATTTAGAAAGTGAAGCAACACTCCATTCACTTCGCACAGTGAATTGAAGTGTTGGAACAGACTGCTTCTCTTTCAGAGAAATGCATGTGAGTTTCTGTTGAATGCTTGTAAATAGCTTATGGCACTTTCAATGGAAAGTGATTTTCTCTGAAAGGACAGCATTTAGAAAGTGAAGCAACACTCCATTCACTTCGCACAGTGAATTGAAGTGTTGGAACAGACTGCTTCACTTTCAGAGAAACGCATGTGAGTTTTCTTTTCTAATGCTTGCAAGTAGCTTAAGGCACTTTCAAAGGAAAGTGATTTTCCCTGAAAGGACATAATTTAGAAAGGGAAGCAACACTCCATTCACTTCGCACAGTGAATTGAAGTGTTGGAACAGACTGCTTCTCTTTCAGAGAAATGCATGTGAGTTTCTGTTGAATGCTTGTAAGTAGCTTAAGGCACTTTCAAAGGAAAGTGATTTTCTCTGAAAGGACAGCATTTAGAAAGTGAAGCAACACTCCATTCACTTTGCAGAATGAATTGAAGTGTTGGAACAGACTGCTTCACTTTCAGAGAAACGCATGTGAGTTTCTGTTGAATGCTTGTAAGTAGCTTAAGGCACTTTCAAAGGAAAGTGATTTTCTCTGAGATGACAGCATTTAGAAAGTGAGGCAACACTCCATTCACTTCACACAGTGAATTGAAGTGTTGGAACAGACTGCTTCTCTTTCAGAGAAACGCATGTGAGTTTCTTCCTAATGCTTGCAAGTAGCTTAAGGCACTTTCAAAGGAAAGTGATTTTCTCTGAAAGGACAGCATTTAGAAAGTGAAGCAACACTCCATTCACTTCGCACATTGAATTGAAGTGTTGGAACAGACTGCTTCTCTTTCAGAGAAACGCATGTGAGTTTCTGGTGAATGCTTGCAAGTAGCTTAAGGCACTTTCAAAGGAAAGTGATTTTCTCTGAAAGGACAGCATTTAGAAAGTGAAGCAACACTCCATTCACTTCGCAGAGTGAATTGAAGTATTGGAACAGACTGCTTCTCTTTCAGAGAAACGCATGTGAGTTTCTGTTGAATGCTTGTAAGTAGCTTAAGGCACTTTCAAAGGAAAGTGATTTTCTCTGAAAGGACAGCATTTAGAAAATGAAGCAACACTCCATTCACTTCGCAGAGTGAATTGAAGTATTGGAACAGACTGCTTCTCTTTCAGAGAAACACATGTGAGTTTCTGGTGAATGCTTGTAAGTAGCTTAAGACACTTTCAAAGAAAGTGATTTTCTCTGAAGGACAGCATTTAGAAAGTGAAGCAACACTCCATTCACTTCGCACAGTGAATTGAAGTGTTGGAACAGACTGCTTCTCTTTTCGAGAAACGCATGTGAGTTTGTTGTGAATTCTTGCAAGTTGCTTATGGCACTTTCAAAGGAAAGGGATTTTCTCTGAAAGGACAGCATTTAGAAACTGAAACAACACTCCATTCACTTCGCACAGTGAATTGAAGTGTTGGAACAGACTGCTTCTCTTTAAGAGAAACGCCTGTGAGTTTTTTGTGAATGCTTGAAAGTAGTTTAAGGCACTTTCAAAGGAAAGTGATTTTCTCTTAAAGGACAGCATTTAGAAAGTGAAGCAACACTCCATTCACTTCGCACAGTGAATTGAAGTGTTGGAACAGACTGCTTCTCTTTCAGAGAAACGCATGTGAGTTTCTTCCTAATGCTTGCAAGTAGCTTAAGGCACTTTCAAAGGAAAGTGATTTTCTCTGAAAGGACAGCATTTACAAAGTGAAGCAACACTCCATTCACTTCGCACAGTGAATTGAAGTGTTGGAACAGACTGCTTCTCTTTCAGAGAAACGCATGTGAGTTTCTGTTGAATGCTTGTAAGTAGCTTAAGGCACTTTCAAAGGAAAGTGATTTTCTCTGAAAGGACAGCATTTAGAAAGTGAAGCAACACTCCATTCACTTCGCAGAGTGAATTGAAGTGTTGGAACAGACTGCTTCTCTTTCAGAGAAATGCATGTGAGTTTCTGTTGAATGATTGTAAGTAGCTTAAGGCACTTTCAAAGGAAAGTGATTTTCTCTGAAAGGACAGCATTTAGAAAGTGAGGCAGCACTCCATTCACTTCACACATGAATTGAAGTGTTGGAACAGACTGCTTCTCTTTCAGAGAAACGCATGTGAGTTTCTTCCTAATGCTTGCAAGTGGCTTAAGGCACTTTCAAAGGAAAGTGATTTTCTCTGAAAGGACAGCATTTAGAAAGTGAGGCAACACTCCATTCACTTCGCACAGTGAATTGAAGTGTTGGAACAGACTGCTTCTCTTTCAGAGAAACGCATGTGAGTTTCTTCCTAATGCTTGCAAGTAGCTTAAGGCACTTTCAAAGGAAAGTGATTTTCTCTGAAAGGACAGCATTTAGAAAGTGAAGCAACACTCCATTCACTTCGCACAGTGAATTGAAGTGTTGGAACCGACTGCTTCTCTTTCAGTGAAACGCATGTGAGTTTCTGGTGAATGCTTGTAAGAAGCTTAAGGCACTTTCAAAGGAAAGTGATTTTATCTGAAAGGACAGCATTTAGAAAGTGAAGCAACACTCCATTCACTTCGTGCAGTGAATTGAAGTGTTGGAACAGACTGCTTCTCTTTCAGAGAAACGCATTAGTGTTTCTTGTGAATGCTTGCAAGTTGCTTAAGGCACTTTCAAAGGAAAGTGATTTTCTCTGAAAGGACAGCAGTTAGAAAGTGAAGCAACACTCCCTTCACTTCGAACAGTGAATTGAAGTGTTGGAACAGACTGCTTCTCTTTCAGAGTAATGCATGTGAGTTTCTGTTGAATGCTTGTAAGTAGCTTAAGGCACTTTCAAAGGAAAGTGATTTTCTCTGAAAGGACAGCATTTAGAAAGTGAGGCAACACTCCATTCACTTCGCACAGTGAATTGAAGTATTGGAACAGACTGCTTCTCTTTCAGAGAAACGCATGTGAGTTTCTTCCTAATGCTTGCAAGTAGCTTAAGGCACTTTCAAAGGAAAGTGATTTTCTCTGAAAGGACAGCATTTAGAAAGTGAGGCAACACTCCATTCACTTCGCACAGTGAATTGAAGTGTTGGAACAGACTGCTTCTCTTTCAGAGAAACGCATGTGAGTTTCTTCCTAATGCTTGCAAGTAGCTTAAGGCACTTTCAAAGGAAAGTGATTTTCTCTGAAAGGACAGCATTTAGAAAGTGAAGCAACACTCCATTCACTTCGCATATTGAATTGAAGTGTTGGAACAGACTGCTTCTCTTGCAGAGAAACACATGTGAGTTTCTGTTGAATGCTTGTAAGTAGCTTAAGGCACTTTCAAAGAAAAGTGATTTTCTCTGAAAGGACAGCATTTAGAAAGTGAAGCAACACTCCATTCACTTCCCAGAATGAATTGAAGTATTGGAACAGACTGCTTCTCTTTCAGAGAAATGCATGTGAGTTTCTGTTAAATGATTGTAAGTAGCTTAAGGCACTTTCAAAGGAAAGTGATTTTCTCTGAAAGCACAGCATTTAGAAAGTGAGGCAACACTCTTTTCACTTCACACAGTGAATTGAAGTGTTGGAACAGACTGCTTCTCTTTCAGAGAAACGCATGTGAGTTTCTTCCTAATGCTTGCAAGTAGCTTAAGGCACTATCAAAGGAAAGTGATTTTCTCTGAAAGGACAGCATTTAGAAAGTGAAGCAACACTACATTCACTTCGCACAGTGAATTGAAGTGTTGGAACAGACTGCTTCTCTTTCAGAGAAGTGCATGTGAGTTTTTTGTGAATGCTGGAAAGTAGTTTAAGGCACTTTCAAAGGAAAGTGATTTTCTCTGAAAGGACAGCATTTAGAAAGTGAGGCAACACTCCATTCACTTCGCACAGTGAATTGAAGTGTTGGAACAGACTGCTTCTCTTTCAGAGAAATGCATGTGAGTTTCTTCCTAATGCTTGCAAGTAGCTTAAGGCACTTTCAAAGGAAAGTGATTTTCTCTGAAAGGACAGCATTTAGAAAGTGAAGCAACACTCCATTCACTTCGTGCAGTGAATTGAAGTGTTGGAACAGAGTGCTTCTCTTTCATAGAAACGCATTAGTGTTTCTTGTGAATGCTTGCAAGTTGCTTAAGGCACTTTCAAAGGAAAGTGATTTTCTCTGAAAGGACATAATTTAGAAAGGGAAGCAACACTCCATTCACTTCGCACAGTGAATTGAAGTGTTGGAACAGACTGCTTCTCTTTCAGAGAAATGCATGTGAGTTTCTGTTGAATGCTTGTAAGTAGCTTAAGGCACTTTCAAAGGAAAGTGATTTTCTCTGAAAGGACAGCATTTAGAAAGTGAAGCAACACTCCATTCACTTCGCAGAGTGAATTGAAGTGTTGGAACAGACTGCTTCACTTTCAGAGAAACGCATGTGAGTTTCTGTTGAATGCTTGTAAGTAGCTTAAGGCACTTTCAAAGGAAAGTGATCTTCTCTGAGATGACAGCATTTAGAAAGTGAGGCAACACTCCATTCACTTCACACAGTGAATTGAAGTGTTGGAACAGACTGCTTCTCTTTCAGAGAAACGCATGTGTGTTTCTTCCTAATGCTTGCAAGTAGCTTAAGGCACTTTCAAAGGAAAGTGATTTTCTCAGAAAAGACAGCATTTAGAAAGTGAAGCAACACTCCATTCACTTCGCACAGTGAATTGAAGTGTTGGAACAGACTGCTTCTCTTTCAGAGAAACGCATGTGAGTTTCTTCCTAATGCTTGCAAGTAGCTTAAGGCACTTTCAAAGGAAAGTGATTTTCTCTGAAAGAACAACATTTACAAAGTGAAGCAACACTCCATTCACTTCGCACAATGAATTGAAGTGTTGGAACAGACTGCTTCTCTTTCAGAGAAACGCATGTGAGTTTCTGGTGAATGCTTGTAAGTAGCTTAAGGCACTTTCAAAGGAAAGTGATTTTCTCTGAAAGGACAGCATTTAGAAAGTGAAGCAACACTCCATTCACTTCGCAGAGTGAATTGAAGTGTTGGAACAGACTGCTTCTCTTTCAGAGAAATGCATGTGAGTTTCTGTTGAATGATTGTAAGTAGCTTAAGGCACTTTCAAAGGAAAGTGATTTTCTCTGAAAGGACAGCATTTAGAAAGTGAGGCAGCACTCCATTCACTTCACACATGAATTGAAGTGTTGGAACAGACTGCTTCTCTTTCAGAGAAACGCATGTGAGTTTCTTCCTAATGCTTGCAAGTGGCTTAAGGCACTTTCAAAGGAAAGTGATTTTCTCTGAAAGGACAGCATTTAGAAAGTGAGGCAACACTCCATTCACTTCGCACAGTGAATTGAAGTGTTGGAACAGACTGCTTCTCTTTCAGAGAAACGCATGTGAGTTTCTTCCTAATGCTTGCAAGTAGCTTAAGGCACTTTCAAAGGAAAGTGATTTTCTCTGAAAGGACAGCATTTAGAAAGTGAAGCAACACTCCATTCACTTCGCACAGTGAATTGAAGTGTTGGAACCGACTGCTTCTCTTTCAGTGAAACGCATGTGAGTTTCTGGTGAATGCTTGTAAGAAGCTTAAGGCACTTTCAAAGGAAAGTGATTTTCTCTGAAAGGACAGCATTTAGAAAGTGAAGCAACACTCCATTCACTTCGTGCAGTGAATTGAAGTGTTGGAACAGACTGCTTCTCTTTCAGAGAAACGCATTAGTGTTTCTTGTGAATGCTTGCAAGTTGCTTAAGGCACTTTCAAAGGAAAGTGATTTTCTCTGAAAGGACAGCAGTTAGAAAGTGAAGCAACACTCCCTTCACTTCGAACAGTGAATTGAAGTGTTGGAACAGACTGCTTCTCTTTCAGAGTAATGCATGTGAGTTTCTGTTGAATGCTTGTAAGTAGCTTAAGGCACTTTCAAAGGAAAGTGATTTTCTCTGAAAGGACAGCATTTAGAAAGTGAGGCAACACTCCATTCACTTCGCACAGTGAATTGAAGTATTGGAACAGACTGCTTCTCTTTCAGAGAAACGCATGTGAGTTTCTTCCTAATGCTTGCAAGTAGCTTAAGGCACTTTCAAAGGAAAGTGATTTTCTCTGAAAGGACAGCATTTAGAAAGTGAGGCAACACTCCATTCACTTCGCACAGTGAATTGAAGTGTTGGAACAGACTGCTTCTCTTTCAGAGAAATGCATGTGAGTTTCTTCCTAATGCTTGCAAGTAGCTTAAGGCACTTTCAAAGGAAAGTGATTTTCTCTGAAAGGACAGCATTTAGAAAGTGAAGCAACACTCCATTCACTTCGTGCAGTGAATTGAAGTGTTGGAACAGAGTGCTTCTCTTTCATAGAAACGCATTAGTGTTTCTTGTGAATGCTTGCAAGTTGCTTAAGGCACTTTCAAAGGAAAGTGATTTTCTCTGAAAGGACATAATTTAGAAAGGGAAGCAACACTCCATTCACTTCGCACAGTGAATTGAAGTGTTGGAACAGACTGCTTCTCTTTCAGAGAAATGCATGTGAGTTTCTGTTGAATGCTTGTATGTAGCTTAAGGCACTTTCAAAGGAAAGTGATTTTCTCTGAAAGGACAGCATTTAGAAAGTGAAGCAACACTCCATTCACTTCGCAGATTGAATTGAAGTGTTGGAACAGACTGCTTCACTTTCAGAGAAACGCATGTGAGTTTCTGTTGAATGCTTGTAAGTAGCTTAAGGCACTTTCAAAGGAAAGTGATCTTCTCTGAGATGACAGCATTTAGAAAGTGAGGCAACACTCCATTCACTTCACACAGTGAATTGAAGTGTTGGAACAGACTGCTTCTCTTTCAGAGAAACGCATGTGTGTTTCTTCCTAATGCTTGCAAGTAGCTTAAGGCACTTTCAAAGGAAAGTGATTTTCTCAGAAAAGACAGCATTTAGAAAGTGAAGCAACACTCCATTCACTTCGCACAGTGAATTGAAGTGTTGGAACAGACTGCTTCTCTTTCAGAGAAACGCATGTGAGTTTCTTCCTAATGCTTGCAAGTAGCTTAAGGCACTTTCAAAGGAAAGTGATTTTCTCTGAAAGAACAACATTTACAAAGTGAAGCAACACTCCATTCACTTCGCACAATGAATTGAAGTGTTGGAACAGACTGCTTCTCTTTCAGAGAAACGCATGTGAGTTTCTGGTGAATGCTTGTAAGTAGCTTAAGGCACTTTCAAAGGAAAGTGATTTTCTCTGAAAGGACAGCATTTAGAAAGTGAAGCAACACTCCATTCACTTCGCAGAGTGAATTGAAGTGTTGGAACAGACTGCTTCTCTTTCAGAGAAATGCATGTGAGTTTCTGTTGAATGATTGTAAGTAGCTTAAGGCACTTTCAAAGGAAAGTGATTTTCTCTGAAAGGACAGCATTTAGAAAGTGAGGCAGCACTCCATTCACTTCACACATGAATTGAAGTGTTGGAACAGACTGCTTCTCTTTCAGAGAAACGCATGTGAGTTTCTTCCTAATGCTTGCAAGTGGCTTAAGGCACTTTCAAAGGAAAGTGATTTTCTCTGAAAGGACAGCATTTAGAAAGTGAGGCAACACTCCATTCACTTCGCACAGTGAATTGAAGTGTTGGAACAGACTGCTTCTCTTTCAGAGAAACGCATGTGAGTTTCTTCCTAATGCTTGCAAGTAGCTTAAGGCACTTTCAAAGGAAAGTGATTTTCTCTGAAAGGACAGCATTTAGAAAGTGAAGCAACACTCCATTCACTTCGCACAGTGAATTGAAGTGTTGGAACCGACTGCTTCTCTTTCAGTGAAACGCATGTGAGTTTCTGGTGAATGCTTGTAAGAAGCTTAAGGCACTTTCAAAGGAAAGTGATTTTCTCTGAAAGGACAGCATTTAGAAAGTGAAGCAACACTCCATTCACTTCGTGCAGTGAATTGAAGTGTTGGAACAGACTGCTTCTCTTTCAGAGAAACGCATTAGTGTTTCTTGTGAATGCTTGCAAGTTGCTTAAGGCACTTTCAAAGGAAAGTGATTTTCTCTGAAAGGACAGCAGTTAGAAAGTGAAGCAACACTCCCTTCACTTCGAACAGTGAATTGAAGTGTTGGAACAGACTGCTTCTCTTTCAGAGTAATGCATGTGAGTTTCTGTTGAATGCTTGTAAGTAGCTTAAGGCACTTTCAAAGGAAAGTGATTTTCTCTGAAAGGACAGCATTTAGAAAGTGAGGCAACACTCCATTCACTTCGCACAGTGAATTGAAGTATTGGAACAGACTGCTTCTCTTTCAGAGAAACGCATGTGAGTTTCTTCCTAATGCTTGCAAGTAGCTTAAGGCACTTTCAAAGGAAAGTGATTTTCTCTGAAAGGACAGCATTTAGAAAGTGAGGCAACACTCCATTCACTTCGCACAGTGAATTGAAGTGTTGGAACAGACTGCTTCTCTTTCAGAGAAACGCATGTGAGTTTCTTCCTAATGCTTGCAAGTAGCTTAAGGCACTTTCAAAGGAAAGTGATTTTCTCTGAAAGGACAGCATTTAGAAAGTGAAGCAACACTCCATTCACTTCGCATATTGAATTGAAGTGTTGGAACAGACTGCTTCTCTTGCAGAGAAACACATGTGAGTTTCTGTTGAATGCTTGTAAGTAGCTTAAGGCACTTTCAAAGGAAAGTGATTTTCTCTGAAAGGACAGCATTTAGAAAGTGAAGCAACACTCCATTCACTTCCCAGAATGAATTGAAGTATTGGAACAGACTGCTTCTCTTTCAGAGAAATGCATGTGAGTTTCTGTTAAATGATTGTAAGTAGCTTAAGGCACTTTCAAAGGAAAGTGATTTTCTCTGAAAGCACAGCATTTAGAAAGTGAGGCAACACTCTTTTCACTTCACACAGTGAATTGAAGTGTTGGAACAGACTGCTTCTCTTTCAGAGAAACGCATGTGAGTTTCTTCCTAATGCTTGCAAGTAGCTTAAGGCACTATCAAAGGAAAGTGATTTTCTCTGAAAGGACAGCATTTAGAAAGTGAAGCAACACTACATTCACTTCACACAGTGAATTGAAGTGTTGGAACAGACTGCTTCTCTTTCAGAGAAGTGCATGTGAGTTTTTTGTGAATGCTTGAAAGTAGTTTAAGGCACTTTCAAAGGAAAGTGATTTTCTCTGAAAGGACAGCATTTAGAAAGTGAGGCAACACTCCATTCACTTCGCACAGTGAATTGAAGTGTTGGAACAGACTGCTTCTCTTTCAGAGAAATGCATGTGAGTTTCTTCCTAATGCTTGCAAGTAGCTTAAGGCACTTTCAAAGGAAAGTGATTTTCTCTGAAAGGACAGCATTTAGAAAGTGAAGCAACACTCCATTCACTTCGTGCAGTGAATTGAAGTGTTGGAACAGAGTGCTTCTCTTTCATAGAAACGCATTAGTGTTTCTTGTGAATGCTTGCAAGTTGCTTAAGGCACTTTCAAAGGAAAGTGATTTTCTCTGAAAGGACATAATTTAGAAAGGGAAGCAACACTCCATTCACTTCGCACAGTGAATTGAAGTGTTGGAACAGACTGCTTCTCTTTCAGAGAAATGCATGTGAGTTTCTGTTGAATGCTTGTAAGTAGCTTAAGGCACTTTCAAAGGAAAGTGATTTTCTCTGAAAGGACAGCATTTAGAAAGTGAAGCAACACTCCATTCACTTCGCAGAGTGAATTGAAGTGTTGGAACAGACTGCTTCACTTTCAGAGAAACGCATGTGAGTTTCTGTTGAATGCTTGTAAGTAGCTTAAGGCACTTTCAAAGGAAAGTGATCTTCTCTGAGATGACAGCATTTAGAAAGTGAGGCAACACTCCATTCACTTCACACAGTGAATTGAAGTGTTGGAACAGACTGCTTCTCTTTCAGAGAAACGCATGTGTGTTTCTTCCTAATGCTTGCAAGTAGCTTAAGGCACTTTGAAAGGAAAGTGATTTTCTCAGAAAAGACAGCATTTAGAAAGTGAAGCAACACTCCATTCACTTCGCACAGTGAATTGAAGTGTTGGAACAGACTGCTTCTCTTTCAGAGAAACGCATGTGAGTTTCTTCCTAATGCTTGCAAGTAGCTTAAGGCACTTTCAAAGGAAAGTGATTTTCTCTGAAAGAACAGCATTTACAAAGTGAAGCAACACTCCATTCACTTCGCACAGTGAATTGAAGTGTTGGAACAGACTGCTTCTCTTTCAGAGAAACGCATGTGAGTTTCTGGTGAATGCTTGTAAGTAGCTTAAGGCACTTTCAAAGGAAAGTGATTTTCTCTGAAAGGACAGCATTTAGAAAGTGAAGCAACACTCCATTCACTTCGCAGAGTGAATTGAAGTGTTGGAACAGACTGCTTCTCTTTCAGAGAAATGCATGTGAGTTTCTTCCTAATGCTTGCAAGTAGCTTAAGGCACTTTCAAAGGAAAGTGATTTTCTCTGAAAGGACAGCATTTAGAAAGTGAAGCAACACTCCATTCACTTCGTGCAGTGAATTGAAGTGTTGGAACAGAGTGCTTCTCTTTCATAGAAACGCATTAGTGTTTCTTGTGAATGCTTGCAAGTTGCTTAAGGCACTTTCAAAGGAAAGTGATTTTCTCTGAAAGGACATAATTTAGAAAGGGAAGCAACACTCCATTCACTTCGCACAGTGAATTGAAGTGTTGGAACAGACTGCTTCTCTTTCAGAGAAATGCATGTGAGTTTCTGTTGAATGCTTGTAAGTAGCTTAAGGCACTTTCAAAGGAAAGTGATTTTCTCTGAAAGGACAGCATTTAGAAAGTGAAGCAACACTCCATTCACTTCGCAGAGTGAATTGAAGTGTTGGAACAGACTGCTTCACTTTCAGAGAAACGCATGTGAGTTTCTGTTGAATGCTTGTAAGTAGCTTAAGGCACTTTCAAAGGAAAGTGATCTTCTCTGAGATGACAGCATTTAGAAAGTGAGGCAACACTCCATTCACTTCACACAGTGAATTGAAGTGTTGGAACAGACTGCTTCTCTTTCAGAGAAACGCATGTGTGTTTCTTCCTAATGCTTGCAAGTAGTTTAAGGCACTTTGAAAGGAAAGTGATTTTCTCAGAAAGGACAGCATTTAGAAAGTGAAGCAACACTCCATTCACTTCGCACAGTGAATTGAAGTGTTGGAACAGACTGCTTCTCTTTCAGAGAAACGCATGTGAGTTTCTTCCTAATGCTTGCAAGTAGCTTAAGGCACTTTCAAAGGAAAGTGATTTTCTCTGAAAGAACAGCATTTACAAAGTGAAGCAACACTCCATTCACTTCGCACAGTGAATTGAAGTGTTGGAACAGACTGCTTCTCTTTCAGAGAAACGCATGTGAGTTTCTTCCTAATGCTTGCAAGTAGCTTAAGGCACTTTCAAAGGAAAGTGATTTTCTCTGAAAGGACAGCATTTAGAAAGTGAAGCAACACTCCATTCACTTCGAACAGTGAATTGAAGTGTTGGAACAGACTGCTTCTCTTTCAGAGAAATACATGTGAGTTTCTGGTGAATGCTTGTAAGTAGCTTAAGGCACTTTCAAAGGAAAGTGATTTTCTCTGAAAGGACAGCATTTAGAAAGTGAGGCAGCACTCCATTCACTTCACACAGTGAATTGAAATGTTGGAACAGACTGCTTCTCTTTCAGAGAAATGCATGTGAGTTTCTTCCTAATGCTTGCAAGTAGCTTAAGGCACTTTCAAAGGAAAGTGATTTTCTCTGAAAGGACAGCATTTAGAAAGTGAGGCAACACTCCATTCACTTCGCACAGTGAATTGAAGTGTTGGAACAGACTGCTTCTCTTTCAGAGAAATGCATGTGAGTTTCTTCCTAATGCTTGCAAGTAGCTTAAGGCACTTTCAAAGGAAAGTGATTTTCTCTGAAAGGACAGCATTTAGAACGTGAAGCAACACTCCATTCACTTCGCACAGTGAATGGAAGTGTTGGAACCGACTGCTTCTCTTTCAGAGAAACGCATGTGAGTTTCTGGTGAATGCTTGTAAGAAGCTTAAGGCACTTTCAAAGGAAAGTGATTTTCTCTGAAAGGACAGCATTTAGAAAGTGAAGCAACACTCCATTCACTTCGTGCAGTGAATTGAAGTGTTGGAACAGACTGCTTCTCTTTCAGAGAAACGCATTAGTGTTTCTTGTGAATGCTTGCAAGTTGCTTAAGGCACTTTCAAAGGAAAGTGATTTTCTCTGAAAGGACAGCATTTAGAAAGTGAAGCAACACTCCATTCACTTCGCACAGTGAATTGAAGTGTTGGAACAGACTGCTTCTCTTTCAGAGAAATGCATGTGAGTTTCTGTTGAATGCTTGTAAGTAGCTTAAGGCACTTTCAAAGGAAAGTGATATTCTCTGAAAGGACAGCATTTAGAAAGTGAAGCAACACTCCATTCACTTCGCACAGTGAATTGAAGTGTTGGAACAGACTGCTTCTCTTTCAGAGAAACGCATGTGAGTTTCTTCCTAATGCTTGCAAGTAGCTTAAGGCACTATCAAAGGAAAGTGATTTTCTCTGAAAGGACAGCATTTAGAAAGTGAAGCAACACTCCATTCACTTCGCACAGTGAATTGAAGTGTTGGAACAGACTGCTTCTCTTTCAGAGAAATGCATGTGAGTTTCTGTTGAATGCTTGTAAGTAGCTTAAGGCACTTTCAAAGGAAAGTGATATTCTCTGAAAGGACAGCATTTAGAAAGTGAAGCAACACTCCATTCACTTCGCACAGTGAATTGAAGTGTTGGAACAGACTGCTTCTCTTTCAGAGAAACGCATGTGAGTTTCTTCCTAATGCTTGCAAGTAGCTTAAGGCACTATCAAAGGAAAGTGATTTTCTCTGAAAGGACAGCATTTCGAAAGTGAAGCAACACTCCATTCACTTCGCACAGTGAATTGAAGTGTTGGAACAGACTGCTTCTCTTTCAGAGAAGTGCATGTGAGTTTTTTGTGAATGCTTGAAAGTAGTTTAAGGCACTTTCAAAGGAAAGTGATTTTCTCTGAAAGGACAGCATTTAGAAAGTGAGGCAACACTCCATTCACTTCGCACAGTGAATTGAAGTGTTGGAACAGACTGCTTCTCTTTCAGAGAAATGCATGTGAGTTTCTTCCTAATGCTTGCAAGTAGCTTAAGGCACTTTCAAAGGAAAGTGATTTTCTCTGAAAGGACAGCATTTAGAAAGTGAAGCAACACTCCATTCACT
Source organism: Myodes glareolus (assembly GCF_982192425.1). NCBI lineage: Eukaryota > Metazoa > Chordata > Mammalia > Rodentia > Cricetidae > Myodes > Myodes glareolus. The sequence continues at coordinate 9,751 of NW_028263338.1, read as the reverse complement.
TCGTGCAGTGAATTGAAGTGTTGGAACAGACTGCTTCTCTTTCAGAGAAACGCATTAGTGTTTCTTGTGAATGCTTGCAAGTTGCTTAAGGCACTTTCAAAGGAAAGTGATTTTCTCTGAAAGGACAGCAGTTAGAAAGTGAAGCAACACTCCCTTCACTTCGAACAGTGAATTGAAGTGTTGGAACAGACTGCTTCTCTTTCAGAGTAATGCATGTGAGTTTCTGTTGAATGCTTGTAAGTAGCTTAAGGCACTTTCAAAGGAAAGTGATTTTCTCTGAAAGGACAGCATTTAGAAAGTGAGGCAACACTCCATTCACTTCGCACAGTGAATTGAAGTATTGGAACAGACTGCTTCTCTTTCAGAGAAACGCATGTGAGTTTCTTCCTAATGCTTGCAAGTAGCTTAAGGCACTTTCAAAGGAAAGTGATTTTCTCTGAAAGGACAGCATTTAGAAAGTGAGGCAACACTCCATTCACTTCGCACAGTGAATTGAAGTGTTGGAACAGACTGCTTCTCTTTCAGAGAAACGCATGTGAGTTTCTTCCTAATGCTTGCAAGTAGCTTAAGGCACTTTCAAAGGAAAGTGATTTTCTCTGAAAGGACAGCATTTAGAAAGTGAAGCAACACTCCATTCACTTCGCATATTGAATTGAAGTGTTGGAACAGACTGCTTCTCTTGCAGAGAAACACATGTGAGTTTCTGTTGAATGCTTGTAAGTAGCTTAAGGCACTTTCAAAGGAAAGTGATTTTCTCTGAAAGGACAGCATTTAGAAAGTGAAGCAACACTCCATTCACTTCCCAGAATGAATTGAAGTATTGGAACAGACTGCTTCTCTTTCAGAGAAATGCATGTGAGTTTCTGTTAAATGATTGTAAGTAGCTTAAGGCACTTTCAAAGGAAAGTGATTTTCTCTGAAAGCACAGCATTTAGAAAGTGAGGCAACACTCTTTTCACTTCACACAGTGAATTGAAGTGTTGGAACAGACTGCTTCTCTTTCAGAGAAACGCATGTGAGTTTCTTCCTAATGCTTGCAAGTAGCTTAAGGCACTATCAAAGGAAAGTGATTTTCTCTGAAAGGACAGCATTTAGAAAGTGAAGCAACACTACATTCACTTCGCACAGTGAATTGAAGTGTTGGAACAGACTGCTTCTCTTTCAGAGAAGTGCATGTGAGTTTTTTGTGAATGCTTGAAAGTAGTTTAAGGCACTTTCAAAGGAAAGTGATTTTCTCTGAAAGGACAGCATTTAGAAAGTGAGGCAACACTCCATTCACTTCGCACAGTGAATTGAAGTGTTGGAACAGACTGCTTCTCTTTCAGAGAAATGCATGTGAGTTTCTTCCTAATGCTTGCAAGTAGCTTAAGGCACTTTCAAAGGAAAGTGATTTTCTCTGAAAGGACAGCATTTAGAAAGTGAAGCAACACTCCATTCACTTCGTGCAGTGAATTGAAGTGTTGGAACAGAGTGCTTCTCTTTCATAGAAACGCATTAGTGTTTCTTGTGAATGCTTGCAAGTTGCTTAAGGCACTTTCAAAGGAAAGTGATTTTCTCTGAAAGGACATAATTTAGAAAGGGAAGCAACACTCCATTCACTTCGCACAGTGAATTGAAGTGTTGGAACAGACTGCTTCTCTTTCAGAGAAATGCATGTGAGTTTCTGTTGAATGCTTGTAAGTAGCTTAAGGCACTTTCAAAGGAAAGTGATTTTCTCTGAAAGGACAGCATTTAGAAAGTGAAGCAACACTCCATTCACTTCGCAGAGTGAATTGAAGTGTTGGAACAGACTGCTTCACTTTCAGAGAAACGCATGTGAGTTTCTGTTGAATGCTTGTAAGTAGCTTAAGGCACTTTCAAAGGAAAGTGATCTTCTCTGAGATGACAGCATTTAGAAAGTGAGGCAACACTCCATTCACTTCACACAGTGAATTGAAGTGTTGGAACAGACTGCTTCTCTTTCAGAGAAACGCATGTGTGTTTCTTCCTAATGCTTGCAAGTAGCTTAAGGCACTTTGAAAGGAAAGTGATTTTCTCAGAAAAGACAGCATTTAGAAAGTGAAGCAACACTCCATTCACTTCGCACAGTGAATTGAAGTGTTGGAACAGACTGCTTCTCTTTCAGAGAAACGCATGTGAGTTTCTTCCTAATGCTTGCAAGTAGCTTAAGGCACTTTCAAAGGAAAGTGATTTTCTCTGAAAGAACAGCATTTACAAAGTGAAGCAACACTCCATTCACTTCGCACAGTGAATTGAAGTGTTGGAACAGACTGCTTCTCTTTCAGAGAAACGCATGTGAGTTTCTGGTGAATGCTTGTAAGTAGCTTAAGGCACTTTCAAAGGAAAGTGATTTTCTCTGAAAGGACAGCATTTAGAAAGTGAAGCAACACTCCATTCACTTCGCAGAGTGAATTGAAGTGTTGGAACAGACTGCTTCTCTTTCAGAGAAATGCATGTGAGTTTCTTCCTAATGCTTGCAAGTAGCTTAAGGCACTTTCAAAGGAAAGTGATTTTCTCTGAAAGGACAGCATTTAGAAAGTGAAGCAACACTCCATTCACTTCGTGCAGTGAATTGAAGTGTTGGAACAGAGTGCTTCTCTTTCATAGAAACGCATTAGTGTTTCTTGTGAATGCTTGCAAGTTGCTTAAGGCACTTTCAAAGGAAAGTGATTTTCTCTGAAAGGACATAATTTAGAAAGGGAAGCAACACTCCATTCACTTCGCACAGTGAATTGAAGTGTTGGAACAGACTGCTTCTCTTTCAGAGAAATGCATGTGAGTTTCTGTTGAATGCTTGTAAGTAGCTTAAGGCACTTTCAAAGGAAAGTGATTTTCTCTGAAAGGACAGCATTTAGAAAGTGAAGCAACACTCCATTCACTTCGCAGAGTGAATTGAAGTGTTGGAACAGACTGCTTCACTTTCAGAGAAACGCATGTGAGTTTCTGTTGAATGCTTGTAAGTAGCTTAAGGCACTTTCAAAGGAAAGTGATCTTCTCTGAGATGACAGCATTTAGAAAGTGAGGCAACACTCCATTCACTTCACACAGTGAATTGAAGTGTTGGAACAGACTGCTTCTCTTTCAGAGAAACGCATGTGTGTTTCTTCCTAATGCTTGCAAGTAGTTTAAGGCACTTTGAAAGGAAAGTGATTTTCTCAGAAAGGACAGCATTTAGAAAGTGAAGCAACACTCCATTCACTTCGCACAGTGAATTGAAGTGTTGGAACAGACTGCTTCTCTTTCAGAGAAACGCATGTGAGTTTCTTCCTAATGCTTGCAAGTAGCTTAAGGCACTTTCAAAGGAAAGTGATTTTCTCTGAAAGAACAGCATTTACAAAGTGAAGCAACACTCCATTCACTTCGCACAGTGAATTGAAGTGTTGGAACAGACTGCTTCTCTTTCAGAGAAACGCATGTGAGTTTCTTCCTAATGCTTGCAAGTAGCTTAAGGCACTTTCAAAGGAAAGTGATTTTCTCTGAAAGGACAGCATTTAGAAAGTGAAGCAACACTCCATTCACTTCGAACAGTGAATTGAAGTGTTGGAACAGACTGCTTCTCTTTCAGAGAAATACATGTGAGTTTCTGGTGAATGCTTGTAAGTAGCTTAAGGCACTTTCAAAGGAAAGTGATTTTCTCTGAAAGGACAGCATTTAGAAAGTGAGGCAGCACTCCATTCACTTCACACAGTGAATTGAAATGTTGGAACAGACTGCTTCTCTTTCAGAGAAATGCATGTGAGTTTCTTCCTAATGCTTGCAAGTAGCTTAAGGCACTTTCAAAGGAAAGTGATTTTCTCTGAAAGGACAGCATTTAGAAAGTGAGGCAACACTCCATTCACTTCGCACAGTGAATTGAAGTGTTGGAACAGACTGCTTCTCTTTCAGAGAAATGCATGTGAGTTTCTTCCTAATGCTTGCAAGTAGCTTAAGGCACTTTCAAAGGAAAGTGATTTTCTCTGAAAGGACAGCATTTAGAACGTGAAGCAACACTCCATTCACTTCGCACAGTGAATGGAAGTGTTGGAACCGACTGCTTCTCTTTCAGAGAAACGCATGTGAGTTTCTGGTGAATGCTTGTAAGAAGCTTAAGGCACTTTCAAAGGAAAGTGATTTTCTCTGAAAGGACAGCATTTAGAAAGTGAAGCAACACTCCATTCACTTCGTGCAGTGAATTGAAGTGTTGGAACAGACTGCTTCTCTTTCAGAGAAACGCATTAGTGTTTCTTGTGAATGATTGCAAGTTGCTTAAGGCACTTTCAAAGGAAAGTGATTTTCTCTGAAAGGACAGCATTTAGAAAGTGAAGCAACACTCCATTCACTTCGCACAGTGAATTGAAGTGTTGGAACAGACTGCTTCTCTTTCAGAGAAATGCATGTGAGTTTCTGTTGAATGCTTGTAAGTAGCTTAAGGCACTTTCAAAGGAAAGTGATATTCTCTGAAAGGACAGCATTTAGAAAGTGAAGCAACACTCCATTCACTTCGCACAGTGAATTGAAGTGTTGGAACAGACTGCTTCTCTTTCAGAGAAACGCATGTGAGTTTCTTCCTAATGCTTGCAAGTAGCTTAAGGCACTATCAAAGGAAAGTGATTTTCTCTGAAAGGACAGCATTTAGAAAGTGAAGCAACACTCCATTCACTTCGCACAGTGAATTGAAGTGTTGGAACAGACTGCTTCTCTTTCAGAGAAGTGCATGTGAGTTTTTTGTGAATGCTTGAAAGTAGTTTAAGGCACTTTCAAAGGAAAGTGATTTTCTCTGAAAGGACAGCATTTAGAAAGTGAGGCAACACTCCATTCACTTCGCACAGTGAATTGAAGTGTTGGAACAGACTGCTTCTCTTTCAGAGAAATGCATGTGAGTTTCTTCCTAATGCTTGCAAGTAGCTTAAGGCACTTTCAAAGGAAAGTGATTTTCTCTGAAAGGACAGCATTTAGAAAGTGAAGCAACACTCCATTCACTTCGTGCAGTGAATTGAAGTGTTGGAACAGAGTGCTTCTCTTTCATAGAAACGCATTAGTGTTTCTTGTGAATGCTTGCAAGTTGCTTAAGGCACTTTCAAAGGAAAGTGATTTTCTCTGAAAGGACATAATTTAGAAAGGGAAGCAACACTCCATTCACTTCGCAGAGTGAATTGAAGTGTTGGAACAGACTGCTTCACTTTCAGAGAAACGCATGTGAGTTTCTGTTGAATGCTTGTAAGTAGCTTAAGGCACTTTCAAAGGAAAGTGATCTTCTCTGAGATGACAGCATTTAGAAAGTGAGGCAACACTCCATTCACTTCACACAGTGAATTGAAGTGTTGGAACAGACTGCTTCTCTTCCAGAGAAACGCATGTGTGTTTCTTCCTAATGCTTGCAAGTAGTTTAAGGCACTTTGAAAGGAAAGTGATTTTCTCAGAAAGGACAGCATTTAGAAAGTGAGGCAACACTCCATTCACTTCACACAGTGAACTGAAGTGTTGGAACAGACTGCTTCTCTTTCAGAGAAACGCATGTGAGTTTCTTCCTAATGCTTGCAAGTAGCTTAAGGCACTTTCAAAGGAAAGTGATTTTCTCTGAAAGGACAGCATTTAGAAAGTGAAGCAACACTCCATTCACTTCGCACAGTGAATTGAAGTGTTGGAACAGACTGCTTCTCTTTCAGAGAAACGCATGTGAGTTTCTTCCTAATGCTTGCAAGTAGCTTAAGGCACTTTCAAAGGAAAGTGATTTTCTCTGAAAGGACAGCATTTAGAAAGTGAAGCAACACTCCATTCACTTCGAACAGTGAATTGAAGTGTTGGAACAGACTGCTTCTCTTTCAGAGAAATGCATGTGAGTTTCTGGTGAATGCTTGTAAGTAGCTTAAGGCACTTTCAAAGGAAAGTGATTTTCTCTGAAAGGACAGCATTTAGAAAGTGAAGCAACACTCCATTCACTTCACACAGTGAATTGAAGTGTTGGAACAGACTGCTTCTTTTTCAGAGAAACGCATGTGAGTTTCTTCCTAATGCTTGCAAGTAGCTTAAGGCACTTTCAAAGGAAAGTGATTTTCTCTGAAAGGACAGCATTTAGAAAGTGAGGCAACACTCCATTCACTTCGCACAGTGAATTGAAGTGTTGGAACAGACTGCTTCTCTTTCAGAGAAATGCATGTGAGTTTCTTCCTAATGCTTGCAAGTAGCTTAAGGCACTTTCAAAGGAAAGTGATTTTCTCTGAAAGGACAGCATTTAGAACGTGAAGCAACACTCCATTCACTTCGCACAGTGAATGGAAGTGTTGGAACCGACTGCTACTCTTTCAGAGAAACGCATGTGAGTTTCTGGTGAATGCTTGTAAGAAGCTTAAGGCACTTTCAAAGGAAAGTGATTTTCTCTGAAAGGACAGCATTTAGAAAGTGAAGCAACACTCCATTCACTTCGTGCAGTGAATTGAAGTGTTGGAACAGACTGCTTCTCTTTCAGAGAAACGCATTAGTGTTTCTTGTGAATGCTTGCAAGTTGCTTAAGGCACTTTCAAAGGAAAGTGATTTTCTCTGAAAGGACAGCATTTAGAAAGTGAAGCAACACTCCATTCACTTCGCACAGTGAATTGAAGTGTTGGAACAGACTGCTTCTCTTTCAGAGAAATGCATGTGAGTTTCTGTTGAATGCTTGTAAGTAGCTTAAGGCACTTTCAAAGGAAAGTGATTTTCTCTGAAAGGACAGCATTTAGAAAGTGAAGCAACACTCCATTCACTTCGCACAGTGAATTGAAGTGTTGGAACAGACTGCTTCTCTTTTAGAGAAACGCATGTGAGTTTCTTCCTAATGCTTGCAAGTAGCTTAAGGCACTTTCAAAGGAAAGTGATTTTTTCAGAAAGGACAGCATTTAGAAAGTGAAGCAACACTCCATTCACTTCGCACAGTGAATTGAAGTGTTGGAACAGACTGCTTCTCTTTCAGAGAAACGCATGTGAGTTTCTTCCTAATGCTTGCAAGTAGCTTAAGGCACTTTCAAAGGAAAGTGATTTTCTCTGAAAGGACAGCATTTAGAAAGTGAAGCAACACTCCATTCACTTCGCAGAGTGAATTGAAGTATTGGAACAGACTGCTTCTCTTTCAGAGAAACACATGTGAGTTTCTGGTGAATGCTTGTAAGTAGCTTAAGGCACTTTCAAAGGAAAGTGATTTTCTCTGAAAGGACAGCATTTAGAAAGTGAAGCAACACTCCATTCACTTCGCACAGTGAATTGAAGTGTTGGAACAGACTGCTTCTCTTTCAGAGAAACGCATGTGAGTTTGTTGTGAATTCTTGCAAGTTGCTTAAGGCACTTTCAAAGGAAAGTGATTTTCTCTGAAAGGACAGCATTTAGAAAGTGAAGCAACACTCCATTCACTTCGCACAGTGAATTGAAGTGTTGGAACAGACTGCTTCTCTTTAAGAGAAACGCATGTGAGTTTTTTGTGAATGCTTGAAAGTAGTTTAAGGCACTTTCAAAGGAAAGTGATTTTCTCTTAAAGGACAGCAAATAGAAAGTGAAGCAACACTCCATTCACTTCGCACAGTGAATTGAAGTGTTGGAACAGACTGCTTCTCTTTCAGAGAAACGCATGTGAGTTTCTTCCTAATGCTTGCAAGTAGCTTAAGGCACTTTCAAAGGAAAATGATTTTCTCTGAAAGGACAGCATTTAGAAAGTGAAGCAACACTCCATTCCCTTCGTGCAGTGAATTGAAGTGTTGGAACAGAGTGCTTCTCTTTCATAGAAACGCATTAGTGTTTCTTGTGAATGCTCGCAAGTTGCTTAAGGCACTTTCAAAGGAAAGTGATTTTCTCTGAAAGGACATAATTTAGAAAGTGAAGCAACACTCCATTCACTTCGCACAGTGAATTGAAGTGTTGGAACAGACTGCTTCTCTTTCAGAGAAGCGCATGTGAGTTTTTTGTGAATGCTTGAAAGTAGTTTAAGGCACTTTCAAAGGAAAGTAATTTTCACTGAAAGGACAGCATTTAGAAAGTGAGGCAACACTCCATTCACTTCGCACAGTGAATTGAAGTGTTGGAACAGACTGCTTCTCTTTCAGAGAAACGCATGTGAGTTTCTTCCTAATGCTTGCAAGTAGCTTAAGGCACTTTCAAAGGAAAGTGATTTTCTCTGAAAGGACAGCATTTAGAAAATGAAGCAACACTCCATTCACTTCGCACAGTGAATTGAAGTGTTGGAACCGACTGCTTCTCTTTCAGAAAAACGCATGTGAGTTTCTGGTGAATGCTTGTAAGAAGCTTAAGGCACTTTCAAAGGAAAGTGATTTTCTCTGAAAGGACAGCATTTAGAAAGTGAAGCAACACTCCATTCACTTCGTGCAGTGAATTGAAGTGTTGGAACAGAGTGCTTCTCTTTCATAGAAACGCATTAGTGTTTCTTGTGAATGCTTGTAAATTGCTTAAGGCACTTTCAAAGGAAAGTGATTTTCTCTGAAAGGACATAATTTAGAAAGTGAAGCAACACTCCATTCACTTCGCACAGTGAATTGAAGTGTTGGAACAGACTGCTTCTCTTTCAGATAAATGCATGTTATTTTCTGTTGAATGCTTGTAAGTAGCTTAAGGCACTTTCAAAGGAAAGTGATTTTCTCTGAAAGGACAGCACTTAGAAAGTGAAGCAACACTCCATTCACTTCGCAGAGTGAATTGAAGTGTTGGAACGGACTGCTTCACTTTCAGAGAAACGCATGTGAGTTTCTGTTGAATGCTGGTAAGTAGCTTAAGGCACTTTCAAAGGAAAGTGATTTTCTCTGAGATGACAGCATTTAGAAAGTGAGGCAACACTCCATTCACTTCACACAGTGAATTAAAGTGTTGGAACAGACTTCTTGTCTTTCAGAGAAACGCATGTGAGTTTCTTCCTAATGCTTGCAAGTAGCTTAAGGCACTTTCAAAGGAAAGTGATTTTCTCTGAAAGGACAGCATTTAGAAAGTGAAGCAACACTCCCTTCACTTCGCAGAGTGAATTGAAGTATTGGAACAGACTGCTTCTCTTTCAGAGAAACGCATGTGAGTTTCTGGTGAATGCTTGTAAGCAGCTTAAGGCACTTTCAAAGGAAAGTGATTTTCTCTGAAAGGACAGCATTTAGAAAGTGAAGCAACACTCCCTACACTTCGAACAGTGAATTGAAGTGTTGGAACAGACTGCTTCTCTTTCAGAGAAATGCATGTGAGTTTCTGTTGAATGCTTGTAAGTAGCTTAAGGCACTTTCAAAGGAAAGTGATTTTCTCTGAAAGGACAGCATTTAGAAAGTGAGGCAACACTCCATTCACTTCACACAGTGAATTGAAGTGTTGGAACAGACTGCTTCTCTTTCAGAGAAACGCATGTGAGTTTCTTCCTAATGCTTGCAAGTAGCTTAAGGCACTTTCAAAGGAAAGTGATTTTCTCTGAAAGGACAGCATTTAGAAAGTGAAGCAACACTCCCTTCACTTCGCAGAGTGAATTGAAGTATTGGAACAGACTGCTTCTCTTTCAGAGAAACGCATGTGAGTTTCTGGTGAATGCTTGTAAGTAGCTTAAGGCACGTTCAAAGGAAAGTGATTTTCTCTGAAAGGACAGCATTTAGAAAGTGAAGCAACACTCCATTCACTTCGCAGAGTGAATTGAAGTATTGGAACAGACTGCTTCTCTTTCAGAGAAACGCATGTGAGTTTCTGGTGAATGCTTGTAAGTAGCTTAAGGCACTTTCAAAGGAAAGTGATTTTCTCTGAAAGGACAGCATTTAGAAAGTGAAGCAACACT
>NW_028263337.1:32500-61000 GCF_982192425.1 Myodes glareolus | reverse complement strand
ATCTAGAGCCACAATGAACATGCCTTGGAAAAGGGGGACGAGGCCCACTTGAATCACAATGTCCATCGGAGCGAGAGAAGAGTGTGCAAAGGACACAAAAGGAGAGATCTTTGTGGTCCTTCCTTTCTTCCTTGGCTCGGGAAGTGACTGAAAGATGAGACTTTGTCCGAGCGGGTTCTGACTTGAGTCTCCCCCTCTGTGGGTATTAGTCGATCCTCCCTTCTTTCTAGAGTGTGTGTCTCTCAGACGTTACCTGCTTTCCAGGGCAAAGCTTTCTAAGCCTTATTCAGAGACCTCAGCCATGTGCTCTCAGAAGAAGCCTGGTAGTCTAGGGGTGGGTGCCAAACTCGCTTGCTTGATGCTTCAGACTCATGTCATTGAAGCATAGGACATAAAGATTCATCATAAAGATTCACAACACACACAAAGCCATCCTCACTTACTAACGGCCCAGGACACCCGGAGCGTTCTCAGCCAGGCTGTGTGTGGTGGTGGGGGCATGCCTTTCATCCCAGCACTCGGGGAGGCAGAGGCAGGCAGATCTCTCTGAGTTCAAGGATGGCCTGGTTTACAGAGTGAGTTTTAGGATGGCCCAAGATACACAGAGAAACCCTTTCTTCAAAAACAAAACAAAACAACACAGAAAAAAGAAAAGAAAGGAAAAAGACAAAAGAAGAGGAAAAAAGAAAAAAACGGCAGTCTCTTCCCACTCTCTCACCCACTGTCTCTAAATAGTTCTCAGGTTGAACCCGGAGACCAGTGTGTCATTCATAACTGGAAAGCCAGAAACCTTAGGTTGATGCCTCAACCCTGCTAATGGCTGTGATAGAAAGCATGGTAAAATCAGGCTTTGGCGGAGCACGACTCACTCTCCCTTTTTCTATTATGACTGGTACACAACAAAAAGGAGTGGGGGGGGGGGGCGATAAGCAGCGCTGGTATTGAAATCTCACTGACCCCTTTCGGCACTCAGCGTGAATGAAGAGCATCTCTAGCAAAAGGCTACATGCTTGTCAATTCCTGACTTTGTACAATCAACTACCGTGCATCTTTAGGGACGCAGACAAACATCCCAGAAAACCCCCAGTTCCTGAACCCTAGCCCTGGAAGGCTCAAGGCCATCACGTCCAGCAATCTCTCTAGTCCCTGCTAGTGGGGAACTAACTAACTCACTTTCTCTTCCCAGGACCACTGATTGCTCCATGGTTCCCTGTGAGATCTGGGGCCAGCTTTCTTCTTCCCTCACTCTGGCCTCCTCACGATCTCCGTTCTCTCTCCCAAGTAGACTCATCAGTCTAGACGACATGTCTAGAAGCGAGGAGTCTTACAGATATTGAAAGAGTGTGTCTTGAGGGCCGTTGGCGTTTCTAGGACACAAGTGACATCACAAGATTCTGAGAGCTCTCCGGGATACGGTAGAGTTTCCAGAGAAGGGACTGACGATGTCATCGGGCATGGGCCTTTACCTCCTTGCAACTATTTCTCCCTGAACTGACTGAGTGCAAGCTGAGGTTTGCTTTCCAAGAGTCTGTCTCGTGACACCACAGAGGAAGCCATTCAGTATCTCCTCTTTCCAAAACCAGAAATTTCTCTCTCTTTGGTTCATTAAAATTTTTTCACGACTCCCTCCACCCATGGGGAGTTGGCTGAACACTCATTCTTTTTTCAGAAATGGCCCTTGCTCTTATGAACAGATATTCATACTCAGCAATATGAGAAATAAAGCCTGCCAACAAATTATTCCAGGATGATATGGAGGATGAGGGTTGAGTCCTCTGAAGTGAACAAGCACTTAGGGAAGGCTAAACTGAAGGGAATTTGACTCTGAGTGGCAAGAGATGAATAGCTACCCCTCAGCCCCAGAACAGCTGTTGCAAATGCACGGAGGCAGACACATCAGGCCGAGGGACCAACTGGGCTCTCTGCATCTTCCCGCATTGTCAGAGCTGTGTGGAGGGGCCGTGTTCAGAGGGAAAGGGCATTTTCTAGAACAGCACACATTTTTTTTTCTTTTTGATTTTCGAGACAGGGTTGCTCTGTAGCTTTTGGTGCCTGTCCTGGAACTAGCTCTTGGAGATCAGGCTGGCCTCAAACTCACAAGTGGAGTGCTGGGATTCAAGGTGTGAGCCACCACCGCCTGGCAATTTTTTTTTAAAAAAAAAACTCAGACAAAACTTGACCCAAAACATCCTACAGGGTTGGAGGTCATTAAGTTAGTTAGTTAGTTAGTCTAATGCTGGTGGAGACTGTGTTGGGCTGAGATAAGGTGGATGGTGAATTATTTTTGAGAGGATTCCATGCTAGCTTCTCATTAAGTCTCATTCTAAAGCGGTCAACTTTAAAATGAAATCCTTACGATGCATTCTCTATTGTTAGGAACACACAGTGCATCATTCCTTGTTTTTGCCATCTGTAAAGGCACAGCAGTGGGACTGGAGAGATGGCTGAGAGGTCAGGAGCCCTGGCTGCTCTTCCAGAAAGAAAGAAAGAAAGAAAGAAAGAAAGAAAGAAAGAAAGAAAGAGATCTGGTGGCGCACTTTTCTGCTCTGTGGGCATGCATGGAAGTAGACTGTTGTATACGCAATAGATAGATAGATAGATAGATAGATAGATAGATAGATAGCACGGCAGCTCTGATGCCCCTGTCACTCTGGGGATGCAACACTTCTGAAGTAACTTTCCCTAGTCTACTTCATTATGATGCAGTCTCATTTTTAATCAACATTTAGAACAACCGCTGTTTGGAGCAGAATTTTACAATTTTTAAAACACATTTTAAAACCTTAAAACCATGACGCTTATATCTCTGGCTTTCTTTTTTCCCTACAAGTGGTAATTTTATTTAAATGATGTAACAGGTGAAGATTCTTGTATAGATTTTAGTAGAAGAGTGTACCTGAGGTAGCTAGCTGCTAGGGAGTGAAGGAAGGAACAAGAACTCTTATATCGACTGAGGCATGTCAGTCTCCCTTAGGGCCCAGTAAAGGGTCTTAGGCCAGGACATACATCTGTTTCCTGAGTTAAAGCTTTAGCTGTTGTTTGTCTGAGAGTGCCAGGCTCTGCGGTGCAGCTGAGCCTTTTTCTTACTGGGCTGGGATGGTCCACACCTGCTTCCAAGAGTATTGCTTATTCCGTGTAGCCTGTGGTGGGAAAAAACGGGAGGAACTGGGATGACTTCCCTTTGGTCTTCATTGTAAACAACAGCAGCATCTAGATTCACCCTTTGGCTTTCAAAGCAAGAGGGTTTATTGGCTGTGTCTCTGGGGGTCAGAGCAGTAGGATTTCGGGTGACAGAACCAAGGAAGAAGTCATACTCGAAAGCCAAATCATACTCCGGACGTGACTCCGCTGACACTAGCATGTGGCTAACTGATTTAGGAGGTTTCACTCCTCTGGAAGGTGGTAAGTAGTGCCATCCCTGGGCATGTGAGCTTGGGCCATAGAGGAAAGCTGGCTGAGCAGAACAGTAAGCGACACGCCGCCCTCTCTCTGTGGTTTCAAACCCTGCCCTGGGGATTTTGCATTGGCTTTCCTTGATCACGGATTCTCAGACAGACCTTAATCCCGAAACAGAATTGGGGGTGGGGGAGACAACCTACCTACCTACTTTAACGAGGGAAGTATTTGGCTCAATGCATGAGATCATCTGTTAAGGTTTCTGTTGCCCAACTTGTCTCATGCTGGGAGAGCTTCCCTCATGACCTGTTTCAAACTTGGTAGTACTGAGCAAGTCTGAACTGCATTTGCCTAAGGGATTCGCTACAGAGAATCCCAGGCACTGCCATCGTGTAGTCAGTTGACAATATAGACTATTTGTACTGAAAGAGTAGGTAGGTAACTGCCACACTATTTCATTAGGTGCAAAGGAACACACACAGCAGCAACCTCTTTAAGGTCCAAGGACTACTGCAAAGTTACATCTAATGACTGAGAACGAAAGTGCTACATCACTCGCAATTCCCCTGCCTTTCTGCGTGAACGTCACAAAATACTCCCCCAGGGTGGACAGACAGACAGATTTGACCGAAACGAGGGATCTATTTACAGGATAGCCAATATCTTCAAATTTGGAGCACACACACAAAGATTTCTTATCACAGATCTTCCACGAGTCATGTAACAACTTCCAGGTGTTGGAGAGGTTTTGCAAATTGTTATGACAGGTTAATTCTGTGAATTGTTTCATTTTTTATTTATGTATTCACTCATTCATTCATCCATCCATTCATCCATTTAGCTGTCTGTCTGTCTGTCTGTCTGTCTATCTATCTATCTATCTATCTATCTATCTATCTAATTAGTTATTCTGTATATATGTCTGCAGGCCAGAAGAGATCACCAGATCAAACTCAGAAGCTCTGGACATGCTCTTAACCTCTGAGCCATCTCTCCAGCCCCAGTTCCTTACTTTTTCAAGAAGTCTACTTGTTTGCTCATCTCTTTATTTCCCCTTCTGTGCGTGACATGTACAGATGGGGCCGGGAGACAAGGGGGCTAGTGTGGTGAGAGGAAGGCGCCTGCTGGTCATCCAGTGGTAAATAAGGCTGGGAATAGCTGACTATTAATTCATTAGAATACTATTAAAACGGTTCCAGTAGAAAGCAATTGCTTTCTTTTCTCTTTGCCCAGAGATCAGACTGACTGCAACTTGGAAAGAAGTCGACCCTGCTGGACAGCGACCTCCTGACTCCTGCTTTCGGTGGGTGACCCAAAGAGGTTGTAAAGACAAGATCTGAGAATGAATTCATCGAATGGCTGCCAGCAGCAGCATTTTATTGAGAAGAGATTCCACATTTTATGCTGTTTAGTTACTTAGATGAAGAGGGGCTTGTGACTGGCATGGGGTGTGGCTTCTCAAGTCAGGTCAGGTCGGGTCAGGGAAGGGCTGAGGAGTGAGTGTAGCCACAGTGTTGGCCTTGACAATAGCCGCCAGTCATATGTTAATGTCAGGACCTGAGAGTTCCTCAAAAGAGAATGCCTGACCTTGGGAAAAGGACTTGTGGGAAGCAGGCACTTGAGAAACTGTGGCTTCATAGTTTACCAGAAAGCTCCCTCCTGAAAGGGAAAGTCATGATGGATATCTTTTCGCAAGGATCATTCTGGACTGACTGTCAATAAATAAATAAACTATGAACAAACAAACAATAAATAAAAAGTTCACTGTTGTTGATTGACTTTTGATTTCATAATGAAACTTTCTCTCTCTCTCTCTCTCTCTCTCTCTCTCTCACACACACACACACACACACACACACACACACACACAAAACAAGCTATACATTAAAAGGAAGCACAACACCTTTACTCAGGGGGCAAAGTGAACTCTGTGAACTCTGAAGGTCATGTTTTCCAGGCAGGACTATGTAGACTCTCCATGTTGGGCTGCAGAGATTGTTTCCCAGTTAAACACTGACTGCTCTTCCAGAGGACCTCGGTTCAATTCCCGGTATCCACATCCACATGTCCACATGGCAGCTCACAGCTGTCTGTAATCCCAGTTCCAGGGACCTGAGAGCCATGATCAAAACACAAATGCACATAAGATAAAAATAAATATTTTTTTAAATAGAGAGAGAGAGAGAGAGAGAGAGAGAGAGAGAGAGAGAGAGAGAATATATAAACAAACCGAGAAACAAGGAAAGATGGTGCAGGCTGGCTGGTGGGCTTTCAGTTCCCTGACAACAATAAGCACATGATGGAGGAACCACAAAGTTGTTACACTATGTGTGTGTGATGAGAGATTGTGAGTGTGTGTCCTGTCAGAACAAAGTGAGTCCCATAGTTGATGAAAATTACTCCCAAGTTTTCAAATGTGTGATCAACGTGTGACAGGTTGGGCTAGAGATGCTGAGAACTGGGGTTCACCCAGGGGAGCCCTCAATGCAAGAGCAGACACTCACTCCCATGAAGAGTGAGAGATGAATTATTCCTGCACTCAAGTTTAAGGAAGGATGAAGGGCTTTCCTTAAACTCACAGATATGAAAACCACTCACAGATAGGAAATCCACTCACAGAAATTGCAGTCTCAGCCGGGCTGTGGTGTGTGGTGGTGGGTGCATGCCTTTCATCCCAGCACTCAGGGAGGCAGAGGCAGACAGATCTCTGTGAGTTCAAGGATAGCATGATTTACAGAGTGAGTTTTAGGACAGCCCAAGATACACAGAGAAACCCTTTCTTCAAAAACAAAACAAAACAACGCAAAAAAGAAAAGAAAGGAAGGAAAAAGAGAAAAGAAGAAGAAGCAAGAAAAAAAATTGCAATCTCGTCCCACTCTCTCATCCATTGGCTCTAAAGAGCTCTCAGACTGGACTGAAGACCAGGGTGTCATTCATAACTGGGATGCCAGAAACCTTAGGTTGATGCTTCAACCCTGCTAATAATGGCTGTGATAGAAAGCATGGTAAAACAAGGCTTGGGCGGAGCACAACTCCCCTTTTCCTATTATGACTGGTACACAACAAAAAGGAGTTGGGGGGGGGGCGATGTGCAGTGCCGGTATTGAAATCTCACTGATCCCTTCCACACTCAGTGTGAAGAGCATCTCCAGCAAAAGGCTACATCCTTGTCAATTCCTGACTTTGTCAAATCAACTACTGTGCATCTTGGATGTGCGTTGGCCCTTTAGGGACGCAGAGAAACATCCCAGAAAACCCCCAGTTCCTGAACCCTAGCCCTGGAAGGCTCAAGACCACCACATCCAGCAATCTCTCTAGTCCCTGCTAGTGGGGAACTAACTCACTTTGTCTTCCCAGGACCACTGATTTCTCCATGGTTCCCTGTGAGATCTGGGGCCAGCTTTCTTCTTCCCTCACTCTGGCCTCCTCACGATCTCCGTTCTCTCTCCCAAGTAAACTCATCAGTCTAGACGACATGTCTAGAAGCGAGGAGTCTTACAGGCACTGAAAGAGTGTGTCTTGAGGACCGTTGGCGTTTCTAGGACACAAGTGACATCACAAGATTCTGAGAGCTCCCCGGGATACGGTAGAATTTCCAGAGAAGGGACTGACGATGTCATCGGGCATGGGCTTTTACCTCCTTGCAACTATTTCTCCCTGAACTGACTGAGTGCAAGCTGAGGTTTGCTTTCCAGGAGTCTGTCCCATGACACAGAGGAAGCCATTCAGGATCTCCTCTTTCCAAAACCAGAAATGTCTCTCTCTCTGCTTCATTAAAATCTTTTCACGACTCCCTCCACCCATGGGGAGTTAGTTGAACGCACACTTTTTTCATGAATGGATGGACCTTCTTCTCCTGAACAGATATTCATACTCAGTCATCTGAAAAATTAGGCCAGGATGATACAGAGGATGAGGGCTGAGTCCTCTGAAGTCAACAAGCACCTAGGGAAGGCTAAACTGAAGGGAATTTGACTCTGAGTGGCAAGAGATGAATAGCTACCCCTCAGCCCCAGAACAGCTGTTGCAAATGCACGGAGGCAGACACATCAGGCCGAGGGACCAACTGGGCTCTCTGCATCTTCCCGCATTGTCAGAGCTGTGTGGAGGGGCCGTGTTCAGAGGGAAAGGGCATTTTCTAGAACAGCACACATTTTTTTTTTCTTTTCGATTTTCGAGACAGGGTTGCTCTGTAGCTTTTGGTGCCTGTCCTGGAACTAGCTCTTGGAGATCAGGCTGGCCTCAAACTCACAAGTGGAGTGCTGGGATTCAAGGTGTGAGCCACCACCGCCTGGCAATTTTTTTTTTTTAAATCTCAGACAAAACTTGACCCAAAACATCCTACAGGGTTGGAGGTCATTAAGTTAGTTAGTTAGTCTAATGCTGGTGGAGACTGTGTTGGGCTGAGATAAGGTGGATGGTGAATTATTTTTGAGAGGATTCCGTGCTAGCTTCTCATTAAGTCTCATTCTAAAGCGGTCAACTTTAAAATGAAATCCTTACAATGCATTCTCTATTGTTAGGAACACACAGTGCATCATTCCTTGTTTTTGCCATCTGTAAAGGCACAGCAGTGGGACTGGAGAGATGGCTGAGAGGTCAGGAGCCCTGGCTGCTCTTCCAGAAAGGAAGAAAGAAAGAAAGAAAGAAAGAAAGAAAGAAAGAAAGAAAGAAAGAAAGAGATCTGGTGCCCTTTTCTGCTCTGTGGGCATGCATGGAAGTAGACTGTTGTATACGCAATAGATAGATAGATAGATAGATAGATAGATAGATAGATAGATAGATAGATAGCACGGCAGCTCTGATGCCCCTGTCACTCTGGGGATGCAACACTTCTGAAGTAACTTTCCACAGTCTACTTCATTATGATGCAGTCTCATTTTTAATCAACATTTAGAACTACCGCTGATTGGAGCAGAATATTACATTTTTTAAAACACATTTTATAACCTTAAAACCATGACGCTTATATTTCTGGCTTTCTTTTTCCCTACAGTGGTAATTTTACTTAAATGATGTAACAGGTAAAGATTCTTGTATAGATTTTAGTAGAAGAGTGTACATGAGGTAGCTAGCTGCTAGGGAGTGAAGGAAGGAACAAGAACTCTTATCGACTGAGACTGAGGCATATCAGTCTCCCTTAGGGCCCAGCAAAGGGTCTTAGGCCAGAACATACATCTGTTTCCTGAGTTAAAGATTTAGCTTTAAAGATTTTTTAGTTAAAGATCGGCGGTGCAGCTGAGCCTTTTTCTTACTGGGCCGGGATGGTCCACACCTGCTTCCAAGAGTATTGCTTATTCCGTGTAGCCTGTGGTGGGAAAAAACGGGAGGAACTGGGATGGCATCCCTTTGGTCTTCATTGTAAACAACAGCAGCATCTAGATTCACCCTCTGGCTTTCAAAGCAAGAGGGTTTATTGGCTGTGTCTCTGGGGGTCAGAGAAGCAGGATTTCAGGCGACAGAACCAAGGAAGAAGCCATACTCGAAAGCCAAATCATACTCCGGACGTGACTCCACTGACACTAGCATGTGGCTAACTGATTTAGGAGGTTTCACTCCTCTGGAAGGTGGTAAGTAGTGCCATCCCTGGGCATGTGAGCTTGGGCCATAGAGGAAAGCTGGCTGAGCAGAACAGTAAGCGACACGCCGCCCTCTCTCTGTGGTTTCAAACCCTGCCCTGGGGATTTTGCATCGGCTTTCCTTGATCAAGGATTCTCAGACAGACCTTAACCCCCGAAACAGAATTGGGGATGGGGGAGACAACCTACCTACCTACCTACCTACTTTAACGAGGGAAGTATTTGGCTCAATGCATGAGATCATCTGTTAAGGTTTCTGTTGCCCAACTTGTCTCATGCTGGGAGAGCTTCCCTCATGACCTGTTTCAAACTTGGTAGTACTGAGCAAGTCTGAACTACATTTGCCTACAGAGAATCCCAGGCACTGCCATCGTGTAGTCAGTTGACAGTATAGACTATTTGTACTGAACGAGTAGGTAGGTAACTGCCACACTATTTCATTAGGTGCAAAGGAACACACACAGCAGCAACCTCTTTAAGGTCCAAGGACTACTGCAAAGTTACATCTAATGACTGAGAACGAAAGTGCTACATCACTCGCAATTCCCCTGCCTTTCTGCGTGAACGTCACAAAATACTCCCCCAGGGTGGACAGACAGACAGAATTGACCGAAACGAGGAATCTATTTACAGGATAGCCAATATCTTCAAATTTGGGGCACACACAAAGATTTCTTATCACAGACCTTTCACGATTCATGTAACAACTTCCGGGTGTTGGAGAGGTTTTGCGAATTGTTATGACAGGTTAATTCTGTGAATTGTTTCATTTTTTATTTATGTATTCACTCATTCATTCATCCATCCATTCATCCATTTAGCTGTCTGTCTGTCTGTCTGTCTATCTATCTATCTATCTATCTAATTAGTTATTCTGTATATATGTCTGCAGGCCAGAAGAGATCACCAGATCAAACTCAGAAGCTCTGGACATGCTCTTAACCTCTGAGCCATCTCTCCAGCCCCAGTTCCTTACTTTTTCAAGAAATCTACTTGTTTGCTCATCTATTTATTTCCCCTTCTGTGCGTGACACGTACAGATGGGGCCGGGAGACAAGGGAGCTAGTGTGGTGAGAGGAAGGCGCCTGCTGGTCATCCAGTGGTAAATAAGGCTGGGAATAGCTGACTATTAATTCATTAGAATACTATTAAAACGGTTCCAGTAGAAAGCAATTGCTTTCTTTTCTCTTTGCCCAGAGATCAGACTGACTGCAACTTGGAAAGAAGTCGACCCTGCTGGACAGAGACCTCCTGACTCCTGCTTTGGGTGGGTGACCCGAAGAGGTTGTAAGGACAAGATCTGAGAAGGAATTCATCTTATGGCTGCCAACAGCATTTTATTGAGAAGAGATTCCACATTTTATGCTGTTTAGTTACTTAGATGAAGAGAGGGAGGCCTGGCATGGGGTGTGGCTTCTCAGGTCAGGTCAGGTCAGGTCAGGGATGGGCTGAGGAGTAAGTGTAGCCACAGCATTGGCCTTGACAATAGCCGCCAGTCATATGTTAATGTCAGGACCTGAGAATTCCTCAAAAGAGAATGCCTGACCTTGGGAAAAGGACTTGTGGGAAGCAGGCACTTGAAACTGTGGCTTCATAGTTTACCAGAAAGCTCCCTCCTGAAAGGGAAAGTCATGATGGATATCTTTTTGCAAGGATCATTCTGGACTGACTGTCAATAAATAAATAAAGTATGAACAAACAAACAATAAATAAAAAGTTCACTGTTGTTGATTGACTTTTGATTTCATAATGAAACTTTCTCTCTCTCTCTCTCTCTCTCTCTCTCTCTCTCTCTCTCTCACACACACACACACACACACACAAAACAAACTATACATTAAAAGAAAGCACAACACCTTTACTCAGGGGGCAAAGTGAACTCTGAGAACTCTGAAGGTCATGTTTTCCAGGCAGGACTATGTAGAGAGATGCTCCATGTCGGGCTGCAGAGATAGTTTCCTGGTTAAACACTGACTGCTCTTCCAGAGGACCTGGGTTCAATTCCCAGTATCCACATCCACATGGCAGCTCACAGCTGTCTGTAATCCCAGTTCCAGGGACCTGAGAGCCATGATCAAAACACAAATGCACATAAGATAAAAATAAATATTTTTTTAAATAAACAGAGAGAGAGAGAATATATAAACAAACCGAGAAACAAGGAAAGATGGTGCAGGCTGGCTGGTGGGCTTTCAGTTCCCTGACAGCAATAAGCACATGATGGAGGAACCACAAAGTTGTTACACTATGTGTGTGTGATGAGAGATTGTGAGTGTGTGTCCTGTCAGAACAAAGTGAGTCCCATAGTTGATGAAAATTACCCCCAAGTTTGCAAATGTGTGATCAACGTGTGACAGGTTGGGCTAGAGATGCTGAAAACTGGGGTTCACCAAGGGGAGCCCTCAATACAAGAGCAGACACTCGCTCCCATGAAGAGTGAGGGATGGATTATTCCTGCACTCAAGTTTAAGGAAGGATGAAGGGCTTTCCTTAAACTCACAGATATGAAAACCACTCACAGATATGAAATCCACTCACAGAAATTGCAGTCTCAGCGGGGCTGTGGTGTGTGGTGGTGGGTGCATGCCTTTCATCCCAGCACTCCAGGGAGGCAGAGGCAGACAGATCTCTGTGAGTTCAAGGATGGCATGATTTACAGAATGAGTTTTAGGATGGCCCAAGATACACAGAGAAACCCTTTCTTCAAAAACAAAACAAAACAACACAGAAAAAGAAAAGAAAGGAAAAAGACAAAAGAAGAAGCAAGAAAAAAAATTGCAATCTCGTCCCACTCTCTCATCCATTGGCTCTAAAGAGCTCTCAGACTGAACTGGAGACCAGGGTGTCATTCATAACTGGGATGCCAGAAACCTTACGTTGATGCTTCAACCCTGCTAATAATGGCTGTGATATAAAGCGTGGTAAAATCAGGCTTTGGCGGAGCACGACTCCCCTTTTCCTATTATGACGGGTACACAACAAAAAGGAGCTGGGGGGGGGGGTGGTGATGTGCAGTGCCGGTATTGAAATCTCACTGATCCCTTCCACACTCAGCGTGAATGAAGAGCGTCTCCAGCAAAAGGCTACATGCTTGTCAATTCCTGACTTTGTCAAATCAACTATCATGCATCTTGGATGTGCGTTGGCCCTTTAGGGACGCAGAGAAACATCCCAGAAACTGCCCCCCCCCAGTTCCTGAACCCTAGCCCTGGAAGGCTCAAGGCCATCACATCCAGCAATCTCTCTAGACCCTGCTAGTGGGGAACTAACTCACTTTGTCTTCCCAGGACCACTGATTTCTCCATGGTTCCCTGTGAGATCTGGGGCCAGCTTTCTTCTTCCCTCACTCTGGCCTCCTCACGATCTCCATTCTCTCTCCCAAGTAGACTCATCAGTCTAGACGACATGTCTAGAAGCGAGGAGTCTTACAGGCACTGAAAGAGTGTGTCTTGAGGGCCGTTGGCGTTTCTAGGACACAAGTGACATCACAAGATTCTGAGAGCTCCCCGGGATACGGTAGAATTTCCAGAGAAGGGACTGCTGATGTCATGAGGCATGGGACTTTACCTCCTTGCAACTATTTCTCCCTGAACTGACTGAGTGCAAGCTGAGGTTTCCTTTCCAGGAGTCTGAACTGTGACACAGAGGAAGCCATTCAGTATCTCCTCTTTCCAAAGCCAGAAATTTCTCTCTCTCTCTCTCTGCTTCATTAAAATCTTTTCACTACTCCCTCCACCCATGGGGAGTTGGCTGAACACACACTTTTTTCATGAATGGACCTTCTTCTCCTGAACGGATATTCATACTCAGTCATCTGAAAAATTAGGCCAGGATGATATGGAGGATGAGGGTTGAGTCCTCTGAAGTGAACAAGCACCTAGGGAAGGCTAAACTGAAGGGAATTTGACTCTGAGTGGCAAGAGATGAATAGCTACCCCTCAGCCCCAGAACAGCTGTTGCAAATGCACGGAGGTAGCCATATCAGGCTGAGGTACCTACCAGCTGGGCTCTCTGCATCTTCCCGCATTGTCAGAGCTGTGTGGAGGGGCCGTGTTCAGAGGGAAAGGGCATTTTCTAGAACAGCACACATTTTTTTTTTTCTTTTTGATTTTCGAGACAGGGTTGCTCTGTAGCTTTTGGTGCCTGTCCTGGAACTAGCTCTTGGAGATCAGGCTGGCCTCAAACTCACAAGTGGAGTGCTGGGATTCAAGGTGTGAGCCACCACCGCCTGGCAATTTTTTTTTTAAAAAAACTCAGACAAAACTTCACCCAAAACATCCTACAGGGTTGGAGGTCATTAAGTTAGGTAGTCTAATGCTGGTGGAGACTGTGTTGGGATGAGATAGAGGATAAGGTGAATGGTGAGTTATTTTTGAGAAGATGGCATGCTAGCTTCTCATTAAGTCTCATTCTAAAGCGGTCAACTTTAAAATGAAATCCTTACGACGCATTCTCTATTGTTAGGAACACACAAGTGCATCCATCATCCCTTGCATTCACTCTATGTAAAAGCACAGCAGCTCTGATGCCCCTGCCACTCTGGAGATGCAGCACTTCTGAATTAACTTTCTCCAGTCTACTTTCTTATGATGCAGTCTCATTTTTAATCAACCGCTGATTGGAGCAGAATATTCTAATTTTGAAAACACATTCAGAAACCTTAAAACCATGACGCTTATATTTCTGTTTTTCTTTTTTTCCCTACAGTGGAGATTTTACTTAAATGATTTAACGGGTGAAGATTCTTGTTATTTTAGTATAAGAGTGTGTCTATAAAAATTGTGGTATGTGTGTACATGTTCTGAGGAGGACAGAAGAGAGTAGCAGATCCACTGGAGCTAGAGTGACAGGAAGTTGTGATCTACCTGAGGTAGCAACAAGAACTCTTATCGACTGAGGCATGTCAGTCTCCCTTAGGGCCCAGCAAAGGGTCTTAGGCCAGAACATACATCTGTTTCCCGAGTTAAAGCTTTAGCTGTTGTTTGTCAGAGAGTGCCAGGCTCGGCGGTGCAGCTGAGCCTTTTTCTTACTGGGCCGGGATGGTCCACACACACCTGCTTCCAAGAGTATTGCTTATTCCGTGTAGCCTGTGGTGGGGAAAAAAAAAAAAAACGGGAGGAACTGGGATAACTTCTCTTTGGTCTTCGTCGTCAACAACAGCAGCATCTAGATTCATCCTTTGGCTTTCAAAGCAAGAGGGTTTATTGGCTGTGTCTCTGGGAGTCAGAGAAGCAGGATTTCCGGCGACAGAACCAAGAAAGAAATCATACTCGAAAGCCAAATCATACTCCGGATGTGACTCCACTGACACTAGCATGTTTGCCGATTGATTTAGGAGGTAGTTAAGTAGTGCCATCCCTGGGCATGTGAGCTTGGGCCTTAGAGGAAAGCTGGCTGAGCAGAACAGTAAGCGACACGCCGTCCTCTCTCTGTGGTTTCAAACCCTGCCCTGGGGATTTTGCATTGGCTTTCCTTGATCACGGATTCCCAGACAGACCCTAACCCAAGTAGGTAGGGGAAACAACCTACCCACCTACTTTAAGGGAAGTATGTGGCTCAAATGTGTGAGATTATCTGTTAAGGTTTCTGGTGCCCAAATGAGTCTTCAGTTTACCCAAGAGTCCCAAACTTTTTTTTTTTAATTTTTTTTTATTTTTTATTTTTCGAGACAGGGTTTCTCTGTGGCTTTGGAGCCTGTCCTGGAACTAGCTCTTGTAGACCAGGCTGGCCTCGAACTCACAAAGATCCACCTGCCTCTGCCTCCCGAGTGCTGGGATTAAAGGCTTGCGCCACCACCGCCCGGCCGAGTCCCAAACTTTTAATCACCCCTCCCCCCCAACTCCTCCATGCTGACTCCCATCATGCCGACATTATTGCCTAGAATTGCAGTCTGGTCATTGGGAAACTCTGGTCTATGCCAGTAGGAAGGATCCAAATTGGGTTTTATTGAATCTGTAGTCACCTCATACAACAACTGAGAAGCTAAAATGTTAAGTTTATAAATCATAGCCCCACACAGATGATCTGAGCACATCAGTTCCAACAGCGTCTTGTTCCGGGAACTCTATATAGTCACAGTCTACCGAGTATTTTTATTATTGAGATTTATTGAGCTCTACATCTTTCTCTGCTCCCCTCCCTGCCTCGCCCCTCCCCCCTCCAACCCTCCCCCAAGGTCCCCATGCTCCCACTTTACTCAGGAGATCTTGTCTTTTTCTACTTTCTACTTCCCATGTAGATTAGATCTATGTAAGTCTCGCTTAGTGTCCGCATGGTTGTCGAAGTTCTCTGGGGTTGTGGTTTGTAGGCTGGTTTTCTTTGATTTATGTTTAAAAACCACCTATGAATGAGTACATGGGATCATTGTCTTTCTGAGTCTGTCTGGGTTGCCTCACTCAAAATAATGTTTTCTAGTTCCATTCATTTTCCTGCAAAATTCAAGATGTCGTTATTTTTTTCTGTGGTCAATGGACCACATTTTTCTTATCCATTCTTCGATCGATCGAAGGGCATTTAGGTTGTTTCCAGGTTCTGGCTATGACAAACAAAGCTGCTGTGAACATAGTTGAGCACATGTCCTTGTGACGCGATTGAGCATCCTTTGGACATAGACCCAAAAGTGGTATTCCTGGGTCTTCGAGGAAGGTTGTTTCCTACTTTTCTGAGAAATCACCACACTGACACCCAAAGGGTTTGTACCAGCTTGCATTCCCACCGGCAATGCAGGAGTGTTCCCTTTTCCCCCAAACCTCTCCAGCATAAGTTGTCATCAGTGTTTTTGATTTTGGCCATTCTTACAGGTATCAGATGGACTCTCAGACTTGTTTTGATTTGCATTTCTCTGATGACTAAGGATCTTGAACGTTTCCTTAAGTGTCTTTCAGCCATTTTAGATTCCTCTGTTGAGAGTTTTCTGTTTAGGTCTGTACTCCATTTTTTTTTTTTTTTTTACTGGATTATGTGATCTGTTGGTGTTTGATTTCTTGATTTCTTTGTGTATTTTGGAGATCAGACTTCCGGGGTTACTGAAGTGGGGTTAGTGAAGATCTTTTCCCATTCCGTAGGCCGCCGTTTTGTCTTGTTGGCCGTGTCTCTTGTTTTTCACAAGTCTTTCAGTTTTAGGTGGTCCCATTTATTAATTGTTTCTCTCAGTGTCCATGCTGCTGGGGTTATATTTAGGAAGTGATTCCCTGTGCCAAGGCGTTCAAGTGCACTTCCCACTTTCTCTTCTATAAGGTTCAGTGTGGCTGGCTTTAGGTTGAGGTCTTTGATCCATGTGGACTCAAGTTTTGTGCATGGAGTTCATTTTCATTTTTCTACGTGTTGATATCCAGTTATGCCAGCACCACTCGTTAAATATGCTCTCTTTTTTCCATTTGATACTTTTTGCTTCTTTATCAAAGATCAGGTGTACGAAGATGTGTGGATTGATAATCCGGGTCTTCTGTTCGGTTCCGTTGGGCCTCCTGTCTGTTCTTAGGCCAGTACCAGGCTGTTTTCAGTGCTGTAGCTTACAGAGTATTTTTTTTTCCTGATCTAATCACGCCACTTCCCAAAGGAAAAAGAGAGGAGAAATCACTGAATGATGAGACCATTACTTGAATGAGAAAATGGGTAGGTACCCTTATGCTTAAAGGTGTATTATCTACAAAGTGCTAAAACTTAGAAGTGAGTCTTAGGAGGAATGTCATTACACAGCTTCTTTCCAGATGTCTTCAAGTTGGTCCTAAACAGTCTATTCACAAGATGGGACCTCAGAGCTTCAGTACAGAACAACACGTTTTCTGTCCAACTGAATCTTCAAGTGGTTTGATAAGGATTTTGTATTCTTGTTCTGTCAAGGATTATTCTTTTTTTTTTTAAATATAATTCAAGGGAGAGTGTTTTTTTTTTTTTTTAAAGACGTATTTAGTGATTATATTTCTTTTCCCTTAGGGATAAAGAAATGGAGAAGTACTTTGAAGCAGTCAGTCACAAAAATAGAAGTAGGGAGGATGTTTCAAAACACCAGGCCATTAAACTTCAGCTACAGGGAAACCCTGTCTCGTAGAAAAACAAAACAAAAAACAAACAAACAAAAACCCGAAGCCAGGAATCATTGCAAACATCTGTATGTTCGGATACCGAGCCTGAGCAAGTTTGAGTGCCTCAGATTTGCAGATTTCATGTGGATCACAAATTGTGCTCAAGTTACAGCTGTTAGTGTCAGTGTGAACTCTGACACACCGACTCGACTAGATTCCTGTCTGCTGGACTCTGATCTGCTAGAAAAGCCAAAGAGCTAAAGTACCTCAGTTAACCTCTTCTGTGCCCCACCTTAAAGGAAAGAAAGGATGTGTGTGGCAAGTCGGTGCCTGCTCAGAGACCCCACACATTTGAGGACAGAACAGAGAAACAAGATGGGGTAAGGGAGGTTCTGCTGAAATTAGAGTTATGGATGGCTGCCACTGCCAGCTGTTTCTTGTCTGCTGTGAGAACAGGAACTCAACAAAGACAGAGACATGCCAGGCAGGAGGTTTTGATAGAAACCTGAACTGAACTGAATAGAAACTGGCTATTCCGTTTTAGTGTTTTCAGAGTTATGTCCGAGGAACCTTCTACTTAAATGAAATAAAACCAAATCCTTTCAAATATCCAGGTGTCCTCTGAGGTTGGGGAGGGGGGGACGACGGAAAAACAAAACAAGGATAAGAGGGATTTTAGTTGTTCTAAAGTCCTCAGGCAGGGGCACAACTTCCCCAGGAGAATAGCCAGAGTTCATTGGGCAACTGTCTGTCTCCTGTTGCATTGTTTCAAGTTTGTCTCACTTGAGGTTGGATGATGTCAGCCGTAAGATTTTCATCTTTTACGATCATGTGAGATTCTAGCCATTTTTTTTTTAATTGAGAGAGGGACACATGCTCCCTCTAGTTCTATTGGCTGTACAGCTTTGACCAAGAAAGCAGGTTGGATTTCATCAAAGAATTTCTCTCCATTTTATATTTCACCTTTGATTGTTATTAAGTGTCATCTAGAAGGTTTGTGGTCTTTCAGGAACACTTTCCTAATTCTCGTGTGTGTGTGTGTGTGTGTGTGTGTGTGTGTGTGTGTGTGTGTGTGTGTGCGTTTTGTTTTGTGAGGCAGGCTTTTTCTATGTAACAGTGCTGGAAAGTCCTTGCTAGATGAGGCTGGCCTTGAACTCACTGACATCTTACTGCCTCTGTGTCATTTCTTCCTACTTGGTTGGTGTTTGATTGCTGTTTTGAGTTTTCAGATCTCATGTTCAAGATCAAGATCCTTTTCTAACTCCCTGTCCTTGCGGCACAAACATTAAAGGGTGTGGCTACAGCTCCACTGGACTTCTTTGATGTGAATATCTGCTGCCTTTCCTGTAAACATTCTTGTTGGAGTTAGGAAATTGAAAGTTGTTGACTAGAATTCACTCATTTTCAGGTTACATTGCAAGAAAAAAAAAAAAACCAAAACAAAAAGACTTTTATTTTATTATTTCACATTGTAACTTGATTTTTTTGTTGTTGTTGCTTTTTTTGACACAGGAATTGGCTTTTTATTTGTGTTCCAGACAATCTATCTCACTACATGGCCCAGGACTTCTTTCTGAAGACTTCCATGAAAGTAGTCAGCTACCCAAAATATCCTGCTGCTGCTGCTGTAATTTTAGAAAAACATAAAATGAAATAAAAAAAAACAAAATAATAAATAAAAAATTAAAGTATTTTTGGTGCAAGGTTTCTCTGTATAATACTTTTAACTCACTATATAAGCCAGGCTGCCCTCTCTCTCTCTCTCTCTCTCTGGTTTAATTTATGACTTATTTATTTTTGCTTGTGTTTTTGTTTTGATTTTAGAGCCGAGGCAGGGTTTCTCTGTAGCTTTGGAGCCTGTCTTTGGAACTAGTTTGAGGCTGGCCTCAAAATCTCAGAGATCCACCTGCCTCTTCCAGACATGGAACCCTTCCCTTTGAATGCTTTCATCTTGTTGAGTTCAAAAGCCACCCCATAAACAATTTCCAGAAACCACATGGTGGGAATCTAGTGCCCTCTTCTGTTGAGAGGGCCTAGAAATGCCTATTTACTGCTCTCTTGTTGGAGCTGGGAAACACTACCTTCTTGCTGAAGTTGGAAGATTGTTGAATTCAGTCATTTTCGGGTTTCTTAGAAAAAAACAAAACAAAAAGCCCCTTCTTTGTTTTATTTCACATTTTAACTTGATTTTTTTTTTTTTGAGACAGGACCTGTCTTTTTATTTATGCTTCAGACAAACTATTTCACTGTACGGTCCAGGACTTCTTTCTCAACACTGCTGCTGCAAATACAATCTTATAAGAAAAACTAAAACTGGCATTAAAAAGAGAAAAGAAAAAAACTGTCTTTTTTCTTTTCTTTTCTTTTCTCTCTCTCTCTCTATGTTTTTTTCTTTTCATCTTTTATTATTTTTTGAGGCATGGTTTCTCAGTTCCCTAGCTGTCCTGGAATTCACATAATAGACCAAGTTATCTTCTTGGTGACATTCTGTTTTTGTTCTTGTTACCTATCTGTAAATCCACATTTCTTCTCTCTCTCTCTCTCTCTCTCTCTCTCTCTCTCTCTCTCTCCCCTCATTTATTTATTTATTTATTTATTTGTTTGTTATGTATAGAATATTCTGTCTGTGTGGACACCTGTAGACCAAAAGAGGAAACCAGACCTCATTACAGATGGTTGTGAGCCACCATGTGGTTCCTGGGAATTGAACTCAGGACCTTTGAGCCATCTCTCCATCCCCCCTCATTTTATTTATTTTTTGTTTGGTTTTGTGTTTTGCTTTACAGTACAGGGTTTCTCTGTTGCTTTGGAGACTATTTTTGAAACTAGCTCTTTTCTTGAAGACCAGGCTGGCCTAAACCTCCCAGAGATCCTGCCTCTGGCAGATATGGAGCCAGTGCTTTTGAATGCCTTCATCTGGTCAGGTCAAAAGCCACCCCACCTTTACACACACACACCACACAAACCAAACACAAGCCAAACAAAAACCCAGGCACAGGCACACCCAGAGACACATAGATAAACTTTTAAATTAAGTTAAATTAAGTCCTACACAACTGGAAGCACTCTCTCAATTAAAAGTAAAATAAAATGTAAAAGAGTGCAGTGCTAAGTACAGTTATGAAGATGTTTTAAAATGTGACATCTTCCCTGTCTCCCCCACATACAGGAGGCACATCGAGAGATTTAAATAGAATTTGAAATTGGCCGGGCAGTGGTGTCACACACCTTTATTCCCAGCACACAGGAGGCAGAGGCAGGTGAATCCCTGGGAGTTAGAGGCCAGCCAGGGCTTCAAGAAAGGAGCTAGTTCCAAGAACAGCTAGGACTGTTATGCAGGGAAACCCCGTCTCAAAAAACGAAACAAAAAAATTGAAATTAAGCTACATGTACAAGAAATTAATAGAACAACATACTAAAAACAAAGCTGGGTTGTTGTGGTGCACACCTTTTATCCTAACATCTAAGAGACAGAGGCAGGTGGCCCTCCTTGAATTGGAGCCTAGTTGTGTAGAAAAGACCCTGTACCAAATAACAAAAATGTATACATGTTGAAATAAGAGAATAAAGAAAAAAAAAGAACGAGAAAGGAAAGAAAGAAAGACAGAAGATAGAAAGAAAATGAAGAAACAAAAGAACAAAGGAAGGCAGTGCTGGGGGCCTGGTTGGTGGTTGAGAAGGGAGCCCTGGCCTAGTTACATCCTCTGCCATGTCTGCTGTGACCCCGGCACCTCATTCCTCAGGAGCTGTAAAGGGTCTGAGAATAAAATGACATTTTTTATTGTTTTCTGTCTAAAGTGAAAATGTTCCAGACAAACAATTCACTGTGTCAATAATCCTGAAAATGATGTCCAAGTGGGAATTTTTCATAGTATTCCATGGCTGTTTTCATGTTCTCTGCATCTCATGTCTTTCTCTAAGCAGGCCCAGGAACCATAAGAGCCTGTAGCTGATCTAGGAGATCTCCCATGGCAGGGGCCCTGGCCTCCACGCCTGTCCCCTGAGGGCACCTGGCAGGCATGGGACTCCAAATTTTACAGACTCATTTCAAAAATTCAAGGGAGGTTCTGCTGAAATTAGAGTTATGGATGGCTGCCACTGCCAGCTGTTTCTTGTCTGCTGTGAGAACAGGAACTCAACAAAGACAGAGACATGCCAGGCAGGAGGTTTTGATAGAAACCTGAACTGAACTGAATAGAAACTGGCTATTCCGTTTTAGTGTTTTCAGAGTTATGTCCGAGGAACCTTCTACTTAAATGAAATAAAACCAAATCCTTTCAAATATCCAGGTGTCCTCTGAGGTTGGGGGGGGGGGGCGACGGAAAAACAAAACAAGGATAAGAGGGATTTTAGTTGTTCTAAAGTCCTCAGGCAGGGGCACAACTTCCCCAGGAGAATAGCCAGAGTTCATTGAGCAACTGTCTGTCTCCTGTTGCATTGTTTCAAGTTTGTCTCACTTGAGGTTGGATGATGTCAGCCATAAGATTTTCATCTTTTATGATCATGTGAGAGTCTAGCCTTTTTTTTTTAATTGAGAGAGGGACACATGCTCCCTCTAGTTCTATTGGCTGTACAGCTTTGACCAAGAAAGCAGGTTGGATTTCATCAAAGAATTTCTCTCCATTTTATATTTCACCTTTGATTGTTATTAAGTGTCATCTAGAAGGTTTGTGGTCTTTCAGGAACACTTTCCTAATTCTCGTGTGTGTGTGTGTGTGTGTATGTGTGTGTGTGTGTGTTTTGTTTTGTGAGGCAGGCTTTTTCTATGTAACAGTGCTGGAAAGTCCTTGCTAGATGAGGCTGGCCTTGAACTCACTGACATCTTACTGCCTCTGTGTCATTTCTTCCTACTTGGTTGGTGTTTGATTGCTGTTTTGAGTTTTCAGATCTCATGTTCAAGATCAAGATCCTTTTCTAACTCCCTGTCCTTGCGACACAAACATTAAAGGGTGTGGCTACAGCTCCACTGGACTTCTTTGATGTGAATATCTGCTGCCTTTCCTGTAAACATTCTTGTTGGAGTTAGGAAATTGAAAGTTGTTGACTTGAATTCACTCATTTTCAGGTTACATTGCAAGAAAAAAATAAAAAACCAAAACAAAAAGACTTTTATTTTATTATTTCACATTGTAACTTGATTTTTTTTTTTTTGTTGCTTTTTTTGACACAGGAATTGGCTTTTTATTTGTGTTCCAGACAATCTATCTCACTACACGGCCCAGGACTTCTTTCTGAAGACTTCCATGAAAGTAGTCAGCTACCCAAAATATCCTGCTGCTGCTGCTATAATTTTAGAAAAACATAAAATGAAATAAAAAAACCAAAATAATAAATAAAAAATTAAAGTATTTTTGGTGCAGGGTTTCTCTGTATAATACTTTTAACTCACTATATAAGCCAGGCTGCCCTCTCTCTCTCTCTCTCTCTCTCTCTCTGGTTTAATTTATGACTTATTTATTTTTGCTTGTGTTTTTGTTTTGATTTTAGAGCCGAGGCAGGGTTTCTCTGTAGCTTTGGAGCCTGTCTTTGGAACTAGTTTGAGGCTGGCCTCAAAATCTCAGAGATCCACCTGCCTCTTCCAGACATGGAATCCTTCCCTTTGAATGCTTTCATGTTGTTGAGTTCAAAAGCTGCCCCATAAACAATTTCCAGAAACCACATGGTGGGAATCTAGTGCCCTCTTCTGTTGACAGGGCCTAGAAATGCCTATTTGCTGCTCTCTTGTTGGAGCTGGGAAACACTACCTTCTTGCTGAAGTTGGAAGATTGTTGAATTCAGTCATTTTCGGGTTTCTTAGAAAAAACAAAACAAAAAGCCCCTTCTTTGTTTTATTTCACATTTTAACTTGATTTTTTTTTTGAGACAGGACCTGTCTTTTTATTTATGCTTCAGACAAACTATTTCACTGTATGGTCCAGGACTTCTTTCTCAACACTGCTGCTGCAAATACAATCTTATAAGAAAAACTAAAACTGGCATTAAAAAGAGAAAAGAAAAAAAAACTGTCTTTTTTCTTTTCTTTTCTTTTCTCTCTCTCTCTCTCTATGTTTTTTCTTTTCATCTTTTATTATTTTTTGAGGCATGGTTTCTCAGTTCCCTAGCTGTCCTGGAATTCACATAATAGACCAAGTTATCTTCTTGGTGACATTCTGTTTTTGTTCTTGTTACCTATCTGTAAATCCACATTTCTTCTCTCTCTCTCTCTCTCTCTCTCTCTCTCTCTCTCTCTCTCTTCTCTCTCCCCCTCTCCCTCTCATTTATTTATTTATTTGTTTGTTTGTTTGTTATGTATAGAATATTCTGTCTGTGTGGACGCCTGCAGACCAAAAGAGGAAACCAGACCTCATTACAGATAGTTGTGAGCCACCATGTGGTTCCTGGGAATTGAACTCAGGACCTTTGAGCCATCTCTCCATCCCTGGCCTAGTTACATCCTCTGCCATGTCTGCTGTGACCCTGGCACCTCATTCCTCAGAAGCTGTAAAGGGTCTGAGAATAAAATGACATTTTTTATTGTTTTCTGTCTAAAGTGAAAATGTTCCAGACAAACAATTCACTGTGTCAATAATCCTGAAAATGATGTCCAAGTGGGAATTTTTCATAGTATTCCATGGCTGTTTTCATGTTCTCTGCATCTCATGTCTTTCTCTAAGCAGGCCCAGGAACCATAAGAGCCTGTAGCTGATCTAGGAGATCTCCCATGGCAGGGGCCCTGGCCTCCACGCCTGTCCCCTGAGGGCACCTGGCAGGCATGGGACTCCAAATTTTACAGACTCATTTCAAAAGTGCAAGGTCACCAGCCCTTCCTAAACCAGTCAAGGGTGAGGCTACAACTTGACTGGTCTGCTTAGATATGCATATTTTGGTTCTCGTTATTGTTGTTTTTGCAAGGACAAGGGCAGGACCAGGTATCCAAGTGGGAATTTTTCCATGGCTGTTTTAATTTTCTCCAACTCCGCATTTAGTTTGAGAAGTGGGGGTGGGGTTGGACAAACCCAACAACTGGAAAAGAACCCCAAGCAAGCAAGCAAATGGTTGCCATGGTGAAAAGTCTTTGAAAGGAGATTAGGTGGCAGGGAAATGCCCTTGTTGCCTCCCTCCTCCCACCCAGTTCCTCCCTTAATTGTGGCAGCCCCTTGGCCCACACAGTCCTTTCACTGATTGTGATCGATCAGACACACTCTTTGTTTTATTTTTTAATTTTTGAATTGGGGTTGAAGTCAATGAATTGAGCTCTTAGATTATTATTATTATTAGTTTATTTGTGGTTTTTCTATATAGGGGTTCCCTGTGTATCCTTGTTTGCCCTGGAACTCACTTTGTAGACAAGGCTGGCCTCAGACTCACAGAGATCCAGCTGCCCCTGCCTCTACCTCTGCCTCCTAGTGCTGGAATTAAAGAAATAAAATAAAGAAATGTGCTGCCACCGTTACCCAGCTGGATTTTTTTTCCAATGGTGGGCAATGAGACCTTTTTTTTTTAAAAAAAAAATGAAATAAAAACCATGCTATGGCATGGTCTCATACAGGACTATCATGTATTTGGTGAAGAAATCTACTCTGAAACATATTTCATGAGAGCTGTCTAGTAACCTATTGATGTTAAAACTCACTCCCCTTCCTTAGGGTCTAATATTGACTGACCCACAGGTCAGGGCAAGATCGTAAAAATTCCTTTATTCAGAGCTAATGCATGATGTAATATATATATATTACATACACACACACATACACACACACACACACACGCACGCACGCACGCACGCACGCACACACACACACACTCACTATACTACTATAAAAATTGGTTTCAGAAACCAGCCTTTTGCCACAGTGTCAGAAGGCCAAACTCTGCCTGTGGTCTCAGCTAACTGATAAGCTTTTGTGCCCCACAGTGCTTATTTGTTTTGTTTTGTTTTTTTATTTTTAAATTTGCTTCTGGTTTTCCTAGGATCTGGTTTCTGGAAAAAAGTTTGCTTCTGGTTTATTAGACTTTGTGGTGTTCCCATCGTTGCATGACCCACCCCCACCCCCCACCCAACATTTAAGTGGCTTTCAGCTATTTTAGATTCCTCTGTTGAGAGTTCTCTGTTTCGGTAGTACTCCATTTCGTAAATTGTATTATTTGTTCTTTAGATGACCAATTTCTTGAGTTCTTTCTGTATTTTGGATATCAGTCCTCTGTCTGATGTGGGGTTAGTGAAGATCTTTTCCCATTCTGTAGGCCGTCGTTTTGTCTTGTTGACCATGTCCTTTGCTTTACAGAAGCTTTTCAGTGTCAGGAGGTCTCATGTATTAATTTTATTTCTCTCAGTGTCTGTGTTACTTGGGTTGTATTGAGGAAGTGGTTTCCTGTGCCAGTGCGTTCAAGTGCATTTGATTTTATTTTTAATTCTTATTTTATTATTTTTGAATTGTGAGTGAAGTCAATTAATTGAGCTCTCAGATATTTTTGTTGCTGTTGTTATTATTATTATCTGTTTATTTGTTTTTTATCCGTTGTTTTCCTACATTGGGGTTCCCTGTGTATCCTTGTTTGCCCTGGAACTCACTTTGTAGACAAGGCTGGCCTCAGACTTACAGAGATCCAGCTGCCTCTGCCTCTGCCTCTGCCTCTGCCTCTGCCTCTGCCTCTGCCTCTGCCTCTGCCTCTGCCTCTGCCTCTGCCTCTGCCTCTGCCTCTGCCTCTGCCTCCTAGTGCCAGAATTAAAGGCCTGAACTAAACACACAGATTTTTAAGACAGGGTTTCTTCTCTGTGTCACTTTATCTGTCCTGAAACTCACACTGCACAACAAGGTAGCCTCAAACTCACAGTGATTTGCCTGCCTCTGCCACCCTGATCTCTGAGGACTGAGAACTGGGAATAAAGAAAGGCGCTGCCACCATTACCCAGCTAGATTTCTTTTGCAATGGTGGGCAATGAGACCTATACATTTCCTCAAAGGACTGAGTTCACTGTGTGCCAGGAGTTCTTGTAAGGGTATGTTTTCATTTGTTTGAGGGAATTCTCTCTCCCTCCCCCCCTCTCATTCTAGATCTCTACTTTGTCTCATTCCTCACAGGAACTTCTCTGTTTTTCTTGATTTGTTTCCCCTCAGTCTGTCTTCCACAGTTTTTCTTTTCTTCTTTTTGAACTCTCTCACCCTAGACAGGAAGCTAAAGGTTTATGATATCTTTATTTGCATGTATAGTGTATTGTCACAAGTTGGAGAATCTGGAGACACTGAATTCAAATCATGGTCCTCTAGAGGCTAGGAGACAGAAAACAAAATGGACCTTGAAAATATGGTGCATGGTGTCCTGTATCTTCCTGTCTTGTCTGCAAAGGGCCTTCACTAAAATGTTTTGAATTGTGATCCCCCCCCCACACACACACACACAGGCACAGCCAGAGACACACAAATACATTTGTGAAATTAAAGGTCTGGAGAGATGGTTCGGTGTGTGCGGTGGCTTTTTCTGAAGAAGTGGGTTCAGTTCCCCGGGCACACATAGCAGTAGCTCATAAGTGATTGTAAAGCCAGTTTCTGGATGATCTAACACATTCGTACCACTGCATGTAAAATAGAGTTAAATAAATCATTAAAAATTCTTTAAAAATTTGAAATTAAACTAAGATCTACACAACTGGAAAAAATGTCTTAAATCAAAGTAAAATAAAATGTTTTGAAATAGGACACCTTCCATGCCCCACCCCACACAGGGAAACACTTGGTGCAGACCAAGAGAGATGAACAAAATGTGAAATTAAATTAAATATACAAGAAATTAACAGAATGAGATACTAAACATTGAGCTGGGTTGTGGTGGTGCACACCTTTCTTTCTATCGTCCAAGAGACAGAGGCAGGTGGACCTCTGTGATTTCCCAGGCTTTGTAGAGAGGCCCACATCTCAAAAAAAAAAAAAAAAAAATATATATATATATATAAGTTCAACCAAAAAAAAATCAATAAGGAAGGAAGGAAGGAAGGAAGGAAGGAAGGAAGGAAGGAAGGAAGGAAGGAAGGAAAGAGGAGACATTAGGAACTGTCTCCTTGGTCCTAGAAACTCCTTTTGATGTACATTTCTCTGATGATGAAGGATGTTGAACATTTTCTTCAGTGTCTGTCAGCCATTTTAGATTCCTCTGTTGAGAGTTCTCTGTTTAGGTCTGTACTCCATTTTGTCAATTGGATTCTTTGTTCTTTAGATGACCAATTTCTTGAGTTCTTTGTATATTGTGGAGACCAGACCTCTGTCTGATGTGGGGTTAGTGAAGATCTTTTCCCATTGTGTAGGCCGTCGTTTTGCCTTGTAGGCCATGTCGTTTGCTTTACAGAAGCTTTTCAGTGTCAGGAGGTCTCATGTATTCATTTTGTTTCTCTCGGTGTCTGTGCTACTGGGGTTATATTTAGGAAGCGGTCTCCTATGCCAATGCGTTCAAGTGCGTTTGATATTTTGATTTCTATAATTTTTTATTGTGGATGAAGTCAATTATTTGAACTCTCAAATATTTTTATTGTTATTATCTGTTTATCTGTTAGTTTATTTGTGGTTTTTCAACCTAGGGTTTCTTTGTGTATCCTTGTATGCCCTGGAACTCACTTTGTAGACAAGACTGGCCTCAGACTCACAGAGATCCAGCTGTCTCTGCCCTAGTGCAGGGATTGAAGGCATGCTCTAAACACCTTTTTTAAAAATAAATAAATAAATAAATAAATAAATAAATAAATAAATAAAAACAGACTTTGTCTGTGTCATTTTGCCTGTCCTGAATCTCAGTCTGCAGAACAAGGTAGCCTTAAACTCGCAGTGACCTGCCTGCCTTGGGCTCCCTGATCTCTGAGGTGTTTTATCATCTCTCTGAGTCTCTACCTGGCTATCAATTTATCTATTAGTTTACTTATTTTTTTTTTTATTTGTTTTGTGAGACAGGGATTCTCTCTGGCTTTGGAGTCTGTCCTGGATTCAGACCTGGTCACAGCTGTACCTGAAGCAGTGAGGCCTCTTGCAGGGAATCCGCAGAGCCTCTGCCCAGGGCCCTCCAGGGGAACCACTCTCACCCTTTCCCCCAGCCACAACCAGGGCTGCCGGCTACATCTTAGACAGGCATAGGTGGCGGGCACTCTGGCTATCCAGGATGTGACAGGCATAGACACACAGAGAAGCAGGGTGGGTGGTGCCCACTCTCTCACTAAGTGCAGGCATGCAGGAAGAACAATGAAAACAATCAGAACTGAAGAGATGGAATTTCTGGAATTTCCAGAAACCACATGGTGGGGATCTAGTGCCCTCTTCTGGTGACAGGGAAGACATCAGAGATTTCGGTTCTTGTGCTCCTGAGACCTACCCCCGACATGGCAGCAGCTCATAAGTGATTGTAAATCCAGTTTCACGCCACTGCATGTAAAATAAAGTTAAATAAATCATAAAAATATTCTTTAAAAATTTGAAATTAAGGGGGCTGGAGAGATGGCTCAGCGGTTAAGAGCACTGACTGCTCTTCCGGAGGACCCGGGT